>NW_017216719.1:0-13014 GCF_001704415.2 Capra hircus | reverse complement strand
CATGACAGTATAAATGTTTATAATTCCCATTCTCCAAATCATCCACCCTCTCCTCTCCCTCTGAGTCCAAAAGTCTGGTATACACATCTGTGTCTTTTTTCCTGTCTTGCATACAGGGTCGTCATTGCCATCTTCCTAAATTCCATATATATGTGTTAGTACACTGTATTGGTGTTTTTCTTTCTGGCTTACTTCACTCTGTATAATTGGCTCCAGTTTCACCCATCTCATCAGAACTGATTCAAATGAATTCTTTTTAACGGCTGAGTAATACTCCATTGTGTATATGTACCACAGCTTTCTTATCCATTCATCTGCTGATGGACATCTAGGTTGTTTCCATGTCTGGCTATTGTAAACAGTGCTGCGATGAACATTGGGGTACATGTGTCTCTTTCAATTCTGGTTTCCTCGGTGTGTATGCCCAGAAGTGGGATTGCTGGGTCATAAGGTAATTTTCAACAGCCCCATCTGTGCTGGTGCCTCAGGACTCAGGACTCTTCCCTTTAAAGATGTATATACATCATTGGCATGTTGGTTTCCTGCAGCTTCTGGCCCTGAAAAGCCTCCATTGTTTGTCTAGAATGTGTTATGCTTTACATCTGGACACCAAACCTCCAGTCCCTCCTGCCTCTTCTCCATCCCTCTATCCAAGGCGTTTCTCTGAGGAGGGGGCTCTTTGCATAGCTGTGACACTGCCCTGGTCATCAGTGTGCTAATTTGCACTTCCAAAGAACAGAAGGAAAAGGCAAAGGAGAAAAGGAAGGATATACCCATTTGAATGCAGAGTTCCAAAGAATAGCAAGAAGAGATAAGGAAGCCTTCCTCAGGGATCAATGCAAAGAAAGAGAGGAAAACAATAGAATGGGAAAGACTAGAGATCTCTTCAAGAAAATCAGAGATAGAAAAGGAACACTTTATGCAACAATTGCACAATAAAGGACCAGAAATGATATGGACCTAACAGAAGTAAAAGATGTTAAGAGGTGGCAAGAATACTTAGAAAAACTATACAAAAAAGATCTTCATGACCCATATAATCGAGATGGTGTGATCACTCACCTAGAGCCACATCCTAGAATGCGAAGTCAAGTGGGCCTTGGGAAGCATCACAATGAACAAAGCTAGTAGAGGTGATGAACTTCCAGTTGAGCTATTTCAAATTCTAAAAGATGATGCTGTGAAAGTGCTGCACTCAATATGCCAGCAAGTTTGGAACACTCAGCAGTGGCCACAGGACTGGAAATGGTCCGCTTTCATTTCAGTCCCAAAGAAAGGCAATGCCAAAGAATGCTCAAACTACCACACGATTGCATTCATCTCACACGCTAGCAAAGTAATGGTCAAGATTCTCCAAGCCAGGCTTTCACAGTGCGGAAACAGTGAACTTCCAGATGATCAAGCTGGATTTAGACAAGGGAGAGGAACCAGAAATCGAATTGCAAACATCCCTTGGATCATCAACTAAGCGACAGAGTGCTGGGAAAACATCAACTTATGTTTTATTGACTATGCCAAAGTCTTCATTGTGTGGATCACAACAAACTGTGGAAAATTGTTCAAGAGATGGTAATACCAGACCACCTGACCTGCCTCTTGAGAAATCTGTATGCAGGTCCAGAAGCAACAGTTAGAAGTGGACTTGGAACAACATACTGGTTGAAAAATCGGGAAAGGAGCACCTCAAGGCTGTATTTTCTCACCCTGCTTATTTAACTTATATGCAGAGTACATCGAGAGAAATGAAGATCCTGGCGTCCGGTCCCATCACTTCATGGCAAATAGATGAGGAAACAAAGGAAACAGGGACAGACTTTCTTAACTTGGGCTCCAAAATAACTGCAGATGGTGACTGCAGCCATAAAATTAAAAGAAGAAAAGCTCCTTGGAAGAAAAGTTATGACCAACATAGACAGCATATAAAAAAGGAGAGACATTGCTTTGCCAGCAAAGGTACTTCTAGTCAAAGCTTCGGTTTTTCCAGTATGGGTGTGAGAAGTGGACTATAAAGAAAGCTGGGTGCCAAAGAATTGATGCCTTTGAACTGTGCTCTTGGAGACGACTCTGGAGAGTCCCTTGAACTGCAAGGAGATCCAACCAGTCCAACCTAAAGGAAATCAGTCCCTCAATATTCATTGTAAGGTCTGATGTTGCATCTGAAACTAAAATGCTTTGCCCACCTGATGTGAAGAACTGACTCTTTAGAAAACACCGTGATGCTGGGAATGATTGAAGGTGGGAGGAGAAGGGGACGAGAGAGGATGAGATGGTTGAATGACATCACTGATTCAATGGTCATGAGTTTGAGTAGGCTCAGGAGTTGGTGATGGACAGGGAAGCCTGGCATGCTGCATTTGGTGCTGTCCCAAAGAGTCAGAGCGACTGAAGTGAACTGAACTTAGAGGTCACTTTGCTTATCAGGCTGTTGGACATTTGCTTCAGCAAGCAAGGAATGGAAGTCTCACTATTCACGTGGAAAGCACCAGGCTTGGGGGAGGGTGGGGGACCAGCAACACCTATCTTGATTTAGTTCCCCGATAAAATGACACCATATCGCCCACAGCTCCTTACCTGGATTGCTCTTTCTGACTCTCTGCTACTTAAAGCAGCATGACTGCAGCTGGACCACGTTGTGCGTTGCATTCCTGGTGCTGGGCCGTGGCCTTGGGCTCTCTGGACCAGCCTCCCCACTTCTAAGTCACAGAAGCCAAGGCCAGCACTTAATTCCTCTGCATCCTCACTTCCCAGGATGGTACCAAGCCTTGCAGATTTGATTCGGTTTGCTTTATGACACAATGCATAGCTGATATTTGTAAATGTTCCATGAGTGTTTGAGGAACAATTCTCCAATTATGGAGCCCAGTGTTCTCTGTGTTTACATTATATCAAGTCTGTGGGTTGTGTTGGTCAAATCCATGCACTTGTTGAGTTTTTTTCTGTTCTTATTGAACCCGCCAGTCACTGAGACATGTTACAGTCTCCCACTATGATACTCTGATGGTGGATCTATCAAGCTATCCTTACAATTGTGTTCCTTTTTGCTTTACAAAGATGTATTTTTGACGCTATTTCATCAGAGGCATGCAAATCTAGAACTGTTATAGCTTCATAGTGAACCATCGAGGGCTTCCCCAATAGCTTAGTGATAAAGAATCTGCCTGCCAATGCAGCAGACACGGGTTCGACCCCGGGTTGGGAAGATCCCCTGGAGGAGGGCATGGCAACTCACTCCAGTATTCTTGTCTGGAGAATCCCATGGACAGAGGAGCCTGGTGAGCTACAGTCCAAAGGGTCACAAACAACTGGATATGACTGATGGATTGAGCACATAGAGAACCCAGTTATTAATCACGAAGAAGTAGGTTTCAGTAATCTGAATGTTATTGGCCTCAGGTTCTGTTTTGGCTAATATTAGTGTAATTCATAAGCTTTCTTTTGGTTAGTAGTGTGTACCTTGTACCTTTCCACACATCCTTACTCGCCTGTCTCTGCTATGTTTGAGATGTGCTCTTGGAAACAGCATAGAGTGCAAATCACTTTGTTTTCTCTCCTATAGGCAATCATTGTCTTTTAACTGTAGACGTTAGCTCTAGTATGTTTCAACTTATTTCTACCATCTGGTTTTGTGCTTTTTGTTTGTCCCATTTTTTCTGTTTCTTTTTATCACCTCCTCTTTCGATTTCTTTTAAATGTGTGTGTGGCTGGGGGGGCTCTACATTGCAAGAGCATGTTTTATTTTCTGTAAAATATGCATACCACAGGGTTTGTTGTCAGTATTGAATGAGATGAACAAAGTGACATGAAATGCTTATCCAGTGCCTAACACAGAGTAAGCCCTCCTAAATGGGAACTATTATTAGAAGTCCGAGTACTCTTTCATCTTTAGTGTTCCCTTGTATCTTGCAGTTCCGCTTCTGTTGTTCTCCTTTCTGCTGACAATATCCCATTTGTTGTCAGTCCCTTTTCTTTCGTTTCTCCTTTACGGCCATTTGATTTCCTGTTTCCGCTCAGCCCTCCATCCCCAAGGCAGCTCGGTGCTGAAGCCCTTCGGGGAGGTGTCTATGTGCTGCGGCTCTGTGGCACAGTAGGTGCGGGAGAAGACAGTGGCAACTTGACTGAATCCCATTCCACAAGGTGATGGAGGACCCCCCCCAACACGGGGCTGCATTTGCGTGTCATTCTAGGCTGGCCACGGTGAAATGGAATCAGCTGCGATCATCAGTTTCTGTGAAATGGGTATAAGGTCGCAGAACCCACCAGCTAGGAAACAGTTTAATTCCTTGTGTCTCTTCCTAGAGAGGATGGCTGGATCCTGGCTGAATGCTCTCAAGAAATTGTCCCGCTTTGAGATTGTGGGTGTCACCATACTGGGAATTTGTGTATGTACTAAGCAGAGCCTGGAAAGAGGAACCATTTGTACTCAAACACATTGTGGTCAGAAGAAAACTTTGTTATCGTTGTTGTGACAGAACTGCAGCTAAATTTAGCAAGCTGCATACTTTGTGTGTGTGCCTGTGCACATGTGTGATGCCTGGAGAAAGTAACACATTGTTTCCAAAAAGCAAAATGTCCCCAGACCAAAAAGAAAAGCTTCTTCTTACCTGGTATTTGATTGCCGTGACCATTCCTCACCCCACTTACTTCACATCTTCGCTTTTTCTCTGTCCTGTGTAGCATGACATTCTTTCGAAAGAGATTATATCACTAGAGGAGCACTGGAACTTGGTGGAGTTTTGGGTCTTTTTCTGTTCTCTGGTGGTTTCTGTGCTTGGATTGAAATAAACTGAGGTGTTGAGCATCTGTATTTTGAATGGGCTTCACACAAATATGAGAGTCTAATCTCTTTTTAAATTAATTAATTGATTTTAATTGGAGGATAATTACAACAGTGTGATGGGTTTTGCCACCCATCAACATGAATCAGAAGCCCCTTACCACCTCCCTCCCCACCCTCTCCCTCTGGGTTGTCCCAGAACCCTGGCTTTGGGGCCCTGCTTCATGCATGGAACTTGCACTGGCCATCTATTTTACATATGGTAATGTACATGTTTCAATACTATTCTCTCAAATCATCCCATAATCTTTTGATAGCAATTTTGTATATATTTTTATTCTTCACAGTAAGCAGTAAATAGATGCTCTCAGTATTTTTTTGAAATTTGTTCCAAAATTGCAATATCAACTTACAACGTGAATGAGATGCTATACCTCCCTGTTAGCATGTACAGTAACAAAAGGCCTCTCTGGGATTCACATGTTCTAAAAATACAAACTATATATAATGTATCATAGCTGTCTTCACCAAAGTGAGTGCTTCTGCCAGTGTGGAAAACAGGAGCAGTTTAATTTCTTGAAATCCACAGAACAGATGTGGAGAAGAAGGTGAGATAAACATATGCTGGAGGGGGCTTCCCTGGTGGTCCAGTGGTTATGAATCTTCTGTCCAGTGCAGAGAACATGGTTTCCATCCCTGGTCGGGGAACCAAGATCCTATGTGCCCCAAGGCAACTAAACCCGCATGTTGAAATGAAGACCAGTGCAGCCAAACACAATAAAACCCCAAAATATATGCCGAAGGCCTGGTGCAGAGTGAAACCCATCTAGAGTCGTGAGACAGTTTTAGGAAAAGTAGGAAAAGGAATAGAGGAGAGAGAGGGAGGAAATGGGAGAGTGGGTATTAGAATTTTTTATATTTTTAGGTGCATCAAGTTTTAGTTGCACACTTGGGATCTTTGACCTTCATTGTGGCATGCAGTTGTTTTTTTTTTTTTTTTTTTTTTTTTTTTTTAAATTTTCGTTGCAGCATGAAGGATCTAGTTCCCTGACCCAGGACTGAACCCAGAGCCCCTGTATTGGGAGCATGGAATCTTAACCACTGAACCACCAGAAAAGTCCTGGGTCTTCCAGCTGTAGTAGTCAGGTAAGAATTTGATTTGAAATGACTCTGAGAGGGTGTTACCTCCCCTAATACGTTCTAGGCCTGTGGCTCTCAAATTTTTTGATCTCAGGACAACTTTAAACTCTTAAAAATTTTGGGAACCGCAATTCACCTTTGTTTCCCCGTCTCCCACAGGTGGTCATCCCAAGGGCACTCCTTCCTTAACAGCTTGCACTCTGAACTACCTCAGAGTTCACTTCCTGGGAAGATTAACCTATGACAAGTGTCTAGCCCAGGAACTTCCATATTTATGCAATTTACTTTCCACAGTAAGGGATAGACTTGACTTCAAATAAGTAAGTTTAATAATATGTGTGGGGATTATTTGTTTTGTAAACAATTTTTAAAAAATCTCGTAAGGTAGTTCTTGGATACTATAGCTTAGGAAAATATGGCATAATCATTAGGGAAATGCAAATCAGAACCACAATGAGGTACCTCTTCCCACTCATCAGGATGACTATTATTTTAAAAAGAAAGGAAAAGAACAAGTTTTGACAAGGATCTAGAGAAGTTGGAATGCTGGGTCACTGCTGGTAGGAATATAAAATGATGAAGCTCCTGTGGAAAACTGGCTACTGTGAAAAGTCTGGCAGTTGCCTTGAAAAGTTAAACAGGGTTGTCATATGATCCACACATTCTATTTTATATATCTAAAAGAATTGAAAGCAGTGACTTTAACAGGCATTTGTACATCCATGTTCATACCACCATTTTTCACAACAGCTGAAACATGGGAGCAGCCTAAACATCCCTTGGCGGGTGGATGGATGATCAAAATGTAGTGGAATATTATTCAGTCTTAAAAAGGAAGGAAATTCTGACAATGCGAAAACAATGATGAAGACTTAAGACTTTATGCTACATGAAATTAGCCAGTAACGAATGGACAAATACTGTATTGTTCCTCTTATCTGAGTTATCTAGAAGAGTCAGATTCATAGAAACAGAAAGAACAGTGGTGGTTGCCAGAGGCTAGAGAGGAGGGAAGAGTAGGGAGCTATTACTTAATTCACACAGCATCTCAGATTGGGATGATGAAAAAGTTCTGGAGATGGATATTAGTGATGGTTGCACAGCAATGTGAATATTCTTAATGTCACTGAATTGTACAGTTAAAAAGGAAAAAAATTTGTGTTACCAATAATTTATTACCAAATACTTTTTAAAAACTAAGTATAAATATGTCTGGAATCTTGCAATCCTTTAGTAAGTTGGTTGCATAAAATAGTTGATGAGTCATTCCTTTTCATTGCCAAATAATAGTTCATTGTAGGGATAGTCATTGGAAGACTGATGCTGAAACTGAAGCTCCCAATACTTTGACCACCTCATGTGAAGAGCTGACTAATTGGAAAAGACCCTGCTCCTGGGAAAGGTTGAGGGCAGAAGGAGAAGGGGATGGGAGAGGATGAGATGGTTGGATGGCATCACCAACTCAATGGACATGAGTTTGAGCAAACTCCTGGAGATTGCGAAGTACAGGGAGGCCTGGCATGCTGCAATCCATGGGGTCGCAAAGAGTCAGACACAACTGAGTGACTGAACAACAACAACCACCTTAAAAATATTAAGCTAAGTGAGAGAAGTTAGTCAGACAAAAACCACGTATTGCAAGATGTCTGGAAGATGCAAGTCCTTAGAGTCGGAAACTAGTTTAGTGCTTGCCTAGTGCTGGGAGGAGATGTGGGAAGGAAAGAGGAAAGGCTGCAAAGTGGTGTTAATGGACACAGGGTTTTTTGAGGCAGAGTGATGGTAAGGTTTTAAGTTGATTGTGGTGATGATCATACAACTCAATGGCAATACTGAAAATCATTAAATTCACTTTATATCTCAATAAAGCTTTTGTTAACAAAAAGATTCATGAAAACCAAAATCATAGAAAAGTCTCTTGAGGACTATCTTTCCTGATTGACCTAAGAAATTAACCTTTTATGCCTCTGTGTGGAAAGGTTCACGAATTTTCTTGTATTTCCCTTGAATCATTCAGTAAATATTTATTGTCAATTTTCTGTGGGCAAATAACACTATTGAATGACATAGTGATCTACAAAAAAATATTCTCTTAAAACACGGTGTCTGCCTTTCAGAAGCTTTCTCTCTGATTGAGACAAGCCATACACACACGAAATGAAAATAATTAAGGCAGTGTCACATTGGAGTTCAATTATTGACTCATGTCCATTTGCCACACACTATAAACAGAAAGCATTATTATTGTAAAATTAGTGATACTGAAAATAAGATTTCACAGGGGTTAAGAGCAAGGGCTCTGGACCAAGACTCTCTGGTCTAAATCTTGGCTCCATCATTGACCAACTGTGTGACCTTGTGCAAGTTACTTAACTTGTCTGTGCCTCAGCGTCCTCCTGTTGAAAATAGGGATGATTATGATAATAATGGCACCCACTTCAGAGAGTTGTTGTGAGGATTAGATGTGTTAATACAGATAAAGTGCTCAGAACAGATCCTCGCACATAGTAAACGCTCAATGAAAGTATTAGTTACCGTTATTTCCAGAAAACTGTGGGTGACCTCTTTGATGAATATTGAATATTTGTGCAGTCAAAAGCTTTAATCCTACATTAAAGATACTTCTTAACGGAGCTGAAACCCTATGCTGGAGATTCTGGCAACACATATGGCACGTGTCATTCAGGATGTCATAGTTTTATTGGTTCAAGGCATCTACAATGTCCCATATCCTGAGTGAGCGTGAAATACAGGCTCAATAAATATTAGAATTCAAAGAAAAAAACTTGGATTAAAATGTTAACATTTTGGATGATGCAATTATGTCATTTTTTAGCCATTTTCTAATTTCTTTCTCAAAATGACTGGATTACTTTTATTTGTTTATACATTTTATTGTTAATATTTCAAGTCCACAGAAATGGACTCCATAGAGACTAACATGCTGAACCCTTATGGCAGAAAGGGAAGAAGAACTAAAAAGCCTCTTGATGAAAGTGAAAGAGGAGAGTGAAAAAGTTGGCTTAAAGCTCAACATTCAGAAAGCAAAGATCATGGCATCTGGTCCCATCACTTCATGGCAAATAGATGAAGAAACAGTGGAAAGGATGGTGTACTTTATTTTGGGGGGCTCCAAAATCACTGCAGATGGTGACTGCAGCCATGAATTAAAAAGACACTCCTTGGAAGAAAAGTTATGACCAACCTAGACAGCATATTAAAAAGCAGAGACATTACTTTGCCAACAAAGGCTTGTCTAGTCAAGGCTATGGTTTTTCCAGTGGTCATATACAGTGTGAGAGTTGGACTGTAAAGAAAGCTGAGCGCTGAAGAACTGATGCCTTTGAACTGTGGTGTTGAAGACTCTTGAGAGTTCCTTGGACAGCAAGGAGATCCAACCAGTCCATCCTAGAGGAAATCAATCCTGAATGTTCACTGGAAGGACTGATGCTGAAGCTGAAACTCCAATACTTTGGCCACCTGATATGAAGAACTGACTCATTTGAAAAGATCCTGATGCTGGGAAAGATTGAAAGCGAGAGGAGAAAGGGATGACAGAGGATGAGATGTTTGGATGGCAGCACCGACTCAATGGATAGGAGTTTGAGTAAACACTGGGAGTTGCTGATGGACAGGGAGGCCTGGCTTGCTACAGTCCATGGGGTTCCAAAGTGTCAGACACCACTGAGCAAGTGAACTGAACTGAACTGAACATGCTTTGCACACATATACCCGTTACTTAGCTTTGTCAAACTGTAACCCTAGGAACTTCCCCGGTGGTCCAGTGACTAGGACTCTGTGCTTCCAGTGCAGGAATCAGGGTTCAATCCCTGTTCAGGGAATTAGATCTCACATGCCCCAACTAAAAGTTCGAATGCTACAACTAAAAAATCCCACATGCCACAGCTGAGGAGGCCTACATTCACAGCTTAAAAGAAAAGAAAGGAAGAGATCCCTTGTACTGCAATGAAGACCAGGCTCAGCTCAATACATAAAATTCAAAAAATTTTTGAAATATAATAAAACATAAGCCTAGAGCTTTTAAATAAATAAAAGCAACTAGTAAATAGAAGTTCACTTTAAAAAGTAA
The DNA here is from genome assembly GCF_001704415.2 of Capra hircus. Taxonomy (NCBI): domain Eukaryota; kingdom Metazoa; phylum Chordata; class Mammalia; order Artiodactyla; family Bovidae; genus Capra; species Capra hircus. Next base: position 3,013 of record NW_017216719.1, on the reverse strand, counting down.
GTAAAAATAAACTGTAACTCTAGGCCTTGTGTACCTGAGTTTCCTTTCGTAGGAATTAAAAGGTTACAGAGTTGACACCCTGCATGCACCTTTCTCAGTCTCTCAGACACCATCTCTCCCTAGAAGTGCCCTTGAGTATTTTTATACTACTACCACAGTGAGGGTATTCATAAATAATATAGGGTTTTTGCATATTTTGAAACTATATACAAAGAGAGCAAACTTGTGGTTGGAAGGGATAGGAGTTTGGAATGGGCATGTACACGCTGCTATATTTTAAAAGAATAACCAACAAGAACCTACTATATAGCACATGGAACTCTGATCAGTGTTATGTGGCAGCTTAGATGCTGGAGGCTGGTGGGGGAAGTTTGAATACATATGGCTGAGTCCCTTTCCTGTTCACCTGAAACTATCACACCATTGTTCACTGACTATACCCCAATACAAAATAAAAAGTTAAAAAACAATTATATACAAATGGTAATCTGTACATGTATCATTCTGAAACACCATTTTCATTTAGCACTTTCTGAGACTCCTTCATGTTGCTATATGTAGCTCTAGTTCATTTTTGCTGTTGTAGAGAATTCCAGAAGGTCTATGTTTATTTATCCTTTCTTTGGATGGAGGACATTTATATCCTTTCCATTTTTTTTGCCTATTACAAATGGGGTTGCTCTGAAAATTCTTGGGGATATGTGCAGATTCCTCTAAATGTCCATCTAAAAGAGATATTTGCATCTTCAACTTGACCAGATATTGCTAAATTGCTCTGTGAAGTACTTGTATTCTCAACAGCAGTGCCAGGAAGTTTCCATTGCTTCACATCCTTGCCAAAAGTTGATATGTGTTGTGGTTTTAAAAGTTTGCCAGTTTGATGGATGTGAAATGATATCTTTATGGAAAGCACATAGAATTTTGCCTGGCACATAGTAGGGTCTGGAGTAAGGGTGAGCTACTATTTTAATGACCATATCCACAATCAGTACGATAATCAATATGGGTTAGGCACCTTTTCATTTGTTTGTTGGTCATTAAAAGTTTTCTATTAAGGTACCTCTCAGGTCTTTTTCCCATTGTTCTACTACATTGTCTTTTCTTTTCTCTTTTCTTTTTTTTGATTTAGACTGTGTTTACATAAACGCTGAAGATGGAACCAGGCCCCAGTTGAAAAGCAAATGCCTTGTTTACTAGAAGGATGTTGGCTGTTCATTACAAATAGATATCAGATCAAGTAATCAAATACATTAATGAAATCTGTCCCTGATATGAGACAGGTTGGACAATGAGATATTATATTTCATTGTTTAATTGACCTGTTTGGGGATTTGTCTGAATACAGGTCAAATTTTAACAGTGTCAAGTATTTATAAACTGGAGCAAAGCACACTTTAACAACAATTACATTCAACTCAATTATGCTTTACAAATATAGCACGTTTTTACTCATATAAGATAGTGCATCAAAATTCTACATTTCCAAGACCCTGTTTAACATATTTGAAACAGTCATAGAAATTGGTATACCTTGCCTTTTCTTAGTGGTTTATAGGATTCTTTTATGTTTTCTTGCACTAATCCTTTCTTTCTTATGGTATTCTTCGGCGTGTCTTTAACTTCATTTATGGTGTCTTTTGTCATTCAGAATTATGTTTTTTCACTTTAACATCCTCAGATATATCATTTCACCCTTTGGGTTGTGCTTTTTATGTCTTATTTAAAAAAACCCTTCCCTATTAGTGGGGCTTCCCAGGTGGTGACAGTGGTAAAGAATCCACCTGCCAATGTAGGAGACATGAGATGCAGATCTGATCCCTGGATCAGGAAGATCCCCTGGAGAAGGAAATGGCAATTCACTCCAGTATTCTTCCCTATTAGTGGTTATGAATTCCCAAGGGAACTCTATTTTCTGGACAGAGCCCAGGCCTAGGTAGGCATCTTTCATTTAGTCTCCTCTGCCAGTGGACACATGGTTTTTCCCTAATTTTCCATTTCACTGAGGGAATAATGAATTAATGGTCCACGATTAATATGAGGGTCTTGGTCTCAAAGCCTTGGCTCCTCTCTCTGTATGTACATTGAACAGATTAGTATTAGGCTCAGCTGAGAGCTGAACCTGATCCTCCAAAATACTAGAGACATCGATAAGAGGCAAAACTGTCTCAGTCCCAGAGAAAGGCAGTCCTCGCTGGCATAGAGTGTTTATCTTCACCATGTCCTCAGGTACCCAAGCTCTTTCTATCTTATTGTGCCAGTCTTTGTGGCCTCTGTATCTGAAGTCACTTCATAGTCCAAGGAGGCCCTAGCTTTCACTTTTACATTCCAGCCAGCAGAAAAGAGCAAGAGGTGAAGAAAAAGGGACATGGCAGCTATCTTTTGAGGAAGATTCTCAGTAGCTTCAAATGACATTTTCTTTAATATCCATTGGTCAGAACTTAGTCATGTCGTCTTTATTCTGGATGACTGTCCAACTGAAGATTAGGAGTTTGGTTTAGATACACAGGAGAATGCATAACGTCTTGGCCACAGAGATCAAATCTCATCAAATCTCAAGGTGCCCATATACTACTCTTGTTTTTTTCGTTCTCTCATCCTTTCTGGTACCTTATTTTCTTGTACTCTCAACTGTGCCTTTCAGACAGTCATTCAATAATTATTTATTGAGTGTCTACTACGAAGCCAGGAACTGTTTTCAGAGCAGGACACCAGTGAAGAAGACAAAAGCCCTGCCCGCATGAAGCTTACATTCTAATTGAGGGAGGCAGACCACAAGCAAACCAGAAAATGCAATACTGTAATGTCAGAGGGTATGAATTGGGGATGGAGAAAAAGTAAAGCATGTTTACTAAGGGGATGAGGACAGCTGGGAGTGGAGCGAGTGTTACCAAGATTTGGGTGAGAGCATTTCAGGCAGAAGTAAGACAAGTGCCCTGAGGTGGAAGTGGACTGTGTGTTCAAGGAACAACAATAGGGTGTGTGTCGCTGGAGCATGGTGGGAAAGCAGAGAAAG
>NW_017216718.1:0-13014 GCF_001704415.2 Capra hircus | reverse complement strand
TCAAGTCAAGTTTCAAAGTGAAGTTCAGTTCAAGGTCAAGTTCAGTTCAAGTTCAAGTTGTTCAAAGGTTCAGGTCAAGGACAAGTTCAGTTGAAGTTCAAGTTGAAGTTCAAGTTGAGTTCAAGGTCAAGGTCAAGTCAAGGTTCAAGTTCAGTCAAGGAAGGTCAAGTTCAAGTTCAATGTCAAGGTAAGATCAAGTTCAAGTCAAGTTCAATGTTCAGTTCAAGTTCAAGTTCAACGCAAGTTCAGTTCAAGTTCAAAGTCAAGTTCAAGTTCAGTTCAGTTCAGTTGAAGTTGAAGTTCAAGTCAAGTTCAAGTTCAAAGTTCAAGTTCAAGCAAGTTCAAGGTCAAGGTCAAGGTCAAGTTCAAGTTCAAGGGCAGGGCAAGGCCAAGCCCAACCAAGGCAAGGGCAACGGCAACGCCAAGGCAAGGCCAAGGCCAGGCCAAGGCAAGGCCAAGGCCACCAAAGCGAAGCCCAAACCCCGTAACGCCTGACCAAAGGCAGAAGCCACTAGGCCCTGTGCAGAGGAAGCCACTGAAGGCAGCAAGGCCACAGAGCTCCCCGACTCCTATTCCACATGAAGATGTGAGGATAAAGGGCCTCATCCCAGCAAAGCACCCGCTCCCACCACCCCAACCCGGCCCCTGCCCCGCAGCACGCCCCTGAAACAACACTGTCTTCCCAGAAAAGAGAACGGAGAAAGCCATGTGTGTGCCAAAGGAGCAAGATGAACGAACGATGCCACGCCCTCCGAATTTGGGCACACCTGACGCCTCGGAACCCGGGCCTGGCCGATGGGTCCAGCCGTTCTCGGGTAGGAGGGGGGTCAACACATTGGCCGAGAGCCCTTGCCCAGGCCACCCGCAAATCCCTGAGATGTGATCCGACCACAGGGACCGAGGGCAAACGTACTGCTTGAGGTGCTGGAGGAGCCGGACGAAGCCATGGTGGGAGAGGCACACGGGCACGCTGCAGACTGCTGTCCGAGTGGGCGGGGGACCCAGCAGCTCAGGACTCTGGAGAACGGGAGGCGTCTCCGCCACCATTGACGTCAATAGGGTTTGGGTGGGTAGATGGAGGGGCCGCCCTGGCCTCTTTCCAAGCAGAGACCTGGACGGAGTCCCGTGGAGCGAGTGGGCTTTTCCCGGGCACGGCTGTGCCTGGACCGCCAAGATCCCTGTTGGGGTGGGCGGGTAGTTCGGGGCTTTGGTTTGTGGCCCTCCTCGCAGCGGGGGGTGGTTCAACCCGAGTGGATCAATCAGGGGCCCTCAGCAGTGCCAAGTGAACTCACCGCTCAGGAAACGCCCCTAGGTCCCTTTGAATTGGCACCAACGCCCCCTTTCCCAGCCTGCCTTGCTCTGGGATTTCCCGCCTTTTCACATTCCACAGGTCCCTGGTCCTCGACTGTCCCCGCTGGCTCCTCCGAGGCATTCCGGGACACCAGGACGCTCTCTCCAGCGCCTCCACCTAGATCCCTCGCTGTCCTCGCCTCCGTTTCCCCCATGCCCCCTCCCCAACTCCTCCGTGGGCTCTTGGCATCCTTTCCCTACAGCAGTCCCAGAGTGCCACCGCCCGGAGGGTTTTTGAGTTGCCTGGAGCCCAAGGCTCCGGCCAGAGACCTGAGGGGCCAGCGTCTGGACTGGCAGCTAATGCCATTTGGGGCTTTTCTCACGTGGAGCCTGAGGCCCGCACCTCCGCGGGCAACCCCCCAGCGCGAAGTGCCCTGGAGATACCCGCCCGAGGGGACAGTGTATCCCCTACTGTGGGGAAGGAGGTTCCTGTTTTCCCCTGCATTGGTTCGACTTTCACGCCGAGGATCGACTCACACCATGGTGGCAAGTGGAATAGCCCTGGGGGAAAGCCTCATGGGAAAGACTCCAGGGGAAAGCCACAGATTCCCTTGATCCACGGAGAAGGGAAGCGTGACACTGCTGCTACCGCTTGGGAGGAAAGCGCACGGTGCATGACCCCACTCGAGCCGAGGACTGACGCAAGCTTGGGAGACTCCAGAAGAACGCCAAGATCCATGCAGCACTGGAGAGGAATCCTCAGGTTCCGGTCCCGACTCCACACAAGGTCTTAGGCCCCGGCATGACCGGAGAGGTATCCTCGAGAGGCCCCCTAGGCACCTCGCATGGGGACTGGCCTTTCCAGAGGTCACCAGAGCGGGTCCCTGAGGTCTCCGTGGTAACTCGAGAGCACCTGCCGCAACTCGAGAAAATCCAGGAGGTTCTCCCCTCCAGGCGAGATGAGGCCCCATTTCCGCTGGGGCGTCTGGAGGCTAATCACACCTAAACTCTGGAACTTCCAAAGGGTCCTTCACATCCCTTGCTGCAACTCAAGAAGTTCCCCGACATACCCGTCTCCACACGAGAGGAAGCACGAGGGTTCCGCCCACATTCAGAGGAACCCCGTTTCCGAGATGAGGATCCTATCCTGCTTAGTCAGGAAAGATTTTTCGGCGTTCCCATGGCATCTCAAGAGCAAGGGTTCTCAATAGGAAAGGCGAGAAGAACTCCAGGGTCGTGCCACCATTTCAAGAGTCCCTCAGATGTCTCAGTCCATTTCAAGAGGAACCCGTTTTCCCAGCACTGCCTCGACTTTCACGCCGAGGATCCAACTCACACCATGGTGGCATGTGGGACAGCCCTGTGAGAAAGCCTCGAGGGAAAGCCCACAGATCCCTTGATCCCCGCGACGGGGAAGCGTGACACATCTGCTACACTGTCCCTGAGGTCACGGTCGTATGTCGAGAGTACCTGCCGCAACTCGAGAAAATCCAGGAGGTTCTCTGCTCCAGTCGAGATGAGGCCCATTTTCTCTGCGGCGTCTCGAGAGTAATCACACCTAACCTCTGGAACTTCCAAAGGGTCCTTCACACCCTTGCTGCAACTCAAGAAGTTCCCCGACATACCCGTTGCCACTCGAGAGGAAGCACGTGAGTCCCGCCCTCATCCAGAGGGGACCAGTTTCCGCCTCCTAGCGCGATAGGAGGGATCCTTTCCCTGCCTGGTCGGGAAAGAATTCCCGGCGTTCCCGTCGCATCTCAAGAGGAGGCGCTCTCCACAGGAAAGGCGAGAGGAACTCCAGGGTCGTGCCACCATTCCCAGAGTCCCCCAGATGTCTCAATCCATTCCAGAGAAACATGTTTTCCCTGCACTGCCTCGACTTTCAAGCCGAGGATCGACTCACAACACGGTGGCACGTAGGACAGCCCTGTGGGAAAGCCTCGTGGGAAAGCCTCATGGGAAAGCTCGAGGGAAAGCCTCTGAACCCTTTGATCCATGCGAAGGGAAGCGTGACACTGCTGCTAAAGCTCGGGAGGAAAGCGCACGTGCATGCCCCCCACCGAGACAAGGACTGACTCCACTGAGGAGACTCCAGAAAGTACCCCAAGATCCATGTCAGCACTGGTGAGGAATGCCTCAGGTTCCGGCACCAACTCCACACAAGATCTTAGGCCCCGGCATCGACGGGAGAGGAATCCCGAGAGGCCCCGAGCAACTCGCATGGGGACTGGCCTTTCCTGAGGCCACCAGAGCGGGTCCTGAGGTCCCTGTCGTAAGTGAGAGCACCTGCCGCAACTCGAGAATATCCACGGAGGTTCTCCCCTCCAAGCGAGATGAGGCCATTTCCGCTGAGGCGTCTCGAGGCTAATCACATCTAACTCTGGAACTTCCAAAGGGTCCTTCACACCCATCTGCAACTCAAGAAGTTGCCCGACATACCCGTCTCCACTCGAGAGGAATGCACGAGAGTCCCGCCCACATCCAGAGGAGCCCCGTTTCCGCCTCCTAGCTCGAGAGGAGTGATCCTTTCCCTGCGTGTTCGGGAAAAGAATTCCTGGCGTTCCCGTCGCATCTCAAGAGGAGGCGCTCTCCACAGGAAAGGCGAGAGGAACTCCAGGGTCGTGGCACCATTCCCAGACTCCCCCAGATGTCTCAGTCCATTCCAGGGAAACCTGTTTTCCCTGCACTGGCCTCGACGTTCAAACCAGAGGATCGACTCACACCACGGTGGAACGTGGGACAGCCCTGTGGGAAAGCCTCGTGGGAAATCCTCGTGGGAAAGCCTCAAGCGAAAAGCCACAGATCCCTTGATCCACGCCTATGGAAGCGTGACAAGGCTGCTTAAAACAAGGGAGGAAAGCGCACCGTGCATGCCCCCACTCGAGACGAGGACTGACTCCCCTGGGGAGACTCCAGAAGTACCCCAAGATTCCATGTCGGCACTGGAGAGGAATCCTCAGGTTCCGGCACCGAACTCCACACAAGGTCTTAGGCCCCGGATCGACGGGAGAGGAAACCCGAGAGGCCCCGAGCAAACTCGCATGGGGGACTGAGCCTTTCCTGAGCCCACCAGAGCGGGTCCCGTATGGTCCCCCTCGTAAGTCGAGAGCACCTGCTGCAACTCGAGAAAATCCAGGAGGTTCTCCCCTCCAGGCGAGATGAGGGCCCATTTCCGCTGAGGCGTCTCGAGGCTAATCACACATAAACCTCTGGAACTTCCAAACGGTCCTTCACACTCTTGCTGCAACTCAAGAAGTTCCCCGACATTACCCGTCTCCACTCGAGAGGAAGCACGAGAGTCCCGCCCCACATCCAGAGGAGCCCCGTGTCCGCCTCCTAGCTCGAGAGGAGGGATCCTTTCCCTGCGTGTTCGGGTCAAGTATTCCCAGCCATTCCCGTCGCATCTCAAGAGGAGGCGCTCTCCACAGGAAAGTCGAGAGGAACTTCCAGTTTCGTGCCACCATTCCCAGAGTCCCCCAGATGTCTCAGGCCATTCCAGGGAAAACTGTTTTTCCCTGCCACTGCCTCGACTTTAAAGCTGAGGATCAACTCACACCACGGGTGGGACACGTGGGACAGACCCTGTGGGAAAGCTCGAGGGAAAGCCCAGATCCCTTGATCCACGGGAAGGGAAGCGTGACACTGCTGCTACAGCTCGGGAGGAAAGGCGCACGATGCATGCCCGCACTCGAGACGAGGAATGACTCCCTGGGGAGACTCCAGAAGTACCCCAAGATCCATGTCCAGCCACTGGAGAGGAATGATCAGGTTCCGGCACGACTCCACACAAGATCTTAGGCCCCGGCATCGACGGGAGGGGAATCCCGAGAGACCCAGGAGCAACTCTGCATGGGGACTGGCCTTTCCTGAGGCCACCAGAGCGGGTCCCTGAGGTCCCCCGTCGTACAGTCGAGAGCACCTGCCTGCAACTCGAGAAAATCCAGGAGGTTCTTCCCCTCCAGGCGAGATGAAGCCCATTTCCGCTGAGGCGTCTCGAGGCTAATCACACCTAACCTCTGGAACTTCCAAAGGGTCCTTCACACCCTTGCTGCAACTCAAGAAGTTCCCCCGACATACCCGTCTCCACTTGAGAGGAAGCACGAGAGTCCCGCCCACATTCAGAGGAGCCCCGTTTCCGCCTCCTAGCTAGAGAGGAGGGATCCATTCCATGCGTGGTCGGGAAAGAATTCCTGGTATTCCCGATCGCATCTCAAGAGGAGGCGCTCTCCACAGGAAAGGCGAGAGGAACTCCAGGGTCGTGCCACCTATTCCCCGAGTCCCCCAGATGTCTCAATCCATTCCAGGGAAACCAGTTTTCCCTGCACTGCCCTCGACTTTCAAGTCGAGGATCGACTCACACTACGTTGACACGTGGGACAGCCCTGTGGGAAAGCCTCGTGGGAAAGCCTCGTGGGAAAGCCTCGAGGGAATGCCCCTGATCCCTTGATCCACGCCAAGGGAAGCGTGACACTGCTGCTAGAGCTCGGGAGGAAAGCGAACCTAGCATGCCCCCACTCGAGAAGAGGACTGACTCCAATGGGGAGACTCCAGACGTACCCCAAGATCCATGTCAGCACTGGAGAGGAATCATCAGGTTCCGGCACCAACTCCACACAAGATCTTAGGCCCCGGCCAACGACGGGAGCGGAATCCCGAGAGGCCCCCGAGCAACTCGCATGGGACTGGCCCTTCCTGAGTCCCCCAGAGCGGGTCCCTGAGGTACCCGGGTGAGTCGAGAGCACCTGGCGCAACTCGAGGAAATCCAGGAGGTTCTCCCTTCCCAGCGAGATGAGGCCCATTTCCACAGAGGCGTCTCGAGGCTAATCACATCTAACATCTGGAACTTCCAAAGGGTCCTTCACACCCTTGCTGCAACTCAAGAAGTTCCCCGACATACCCGTCACCACTCGAGAGGAAGCACGAGAGTCCCGCCCACATCCAGTGAGCCCCGTTTCCGCCTCCTATATTGAGGGGAGGGATCCTTTCCCTGCGTGGTCGGGAAAAGAATTCCCGGTGTTCCCGTTGCATCTCAAGAGGAGGCGCCCTCCACAGGAAAGGCGAGAGGAACTCCAGGGTCGTGCCACCATTCCCAGAGTCCCCCAGATGTCTCAGTCCATTCCAGGGGAAACCTGTTTTCCCTGCAATGCCTCGACTTTCAAGCGAGGATCGACTCACACTACGGTGGCACGTAGGACAGCCCTGTGAGAAAGCCTCGTGGGAAAGCCTCGTGGGAAAGCCTCGAGGGAAAGCCACAGATCCCTTGATCCACGTAAAGGGAAGCGTGACACTGCTGCTACAGCTCGGGAGGAAAGCGGACGTGCATGCCCCCAATCGAGACGAGGACTGACTCCCCTGGGGAGACTCCAGAAGTACCCCAAGATCCATGTCAGCACTGGAGAGGAATCCTCAGGTTCCGGCACCCACTCCACACAAGGTCTTAGGCCCTGCATCGACGGGAGAGGAATCCGAGAGGCCCCCCGCGCAACTCGCATGGGACTGGCCTTTCCTGAGGCCAATAAAGCGGGTCTCAGAGGTCCCGTCGTAAGTCGAGAGCATCTGCCGCAACTCGAGAAAATCCAGGATGTTCTCCCCTCCAGGCGAAATGAGGCCCATTTGTGCTGAGGCGTCTCGATGCTAATCACACCTAACCTCTCTAACTTACAAAGGATACTTCACATCCTTGCTGCAACTCAAGAAGTTCCCCAACATAACCGTCTCCTCTCGAGAGGAAGAATGAGAGTCCCGCCCACATCCAGAGGAGCCCCATTTCCGCCGCATAGCTCGAGAGGAGGGATCCTTTCCCTGCGTGGTTGGGAAATAATTCCCAGCTTACCCGTCGCACCTCAAGAGGATGCAGCTCTCCAAAGAAAGGCGAGAGGAACTCCAGGGTCGTGCCACCATTCGTAGAGACCCCCAAATTTCTCAGTCCATTCCAGGGAAACCTGTTTTCCCTTCACTGCCTCGACTTTCAAGCCGAGGATCGACTCACACCACGGTGGCACGTGGGACAGCACTGTGGGAAAGCCTCGTGGGAAAGCCTCGTGGAAAGACTCGAGGGAAAGCCACAGATCCCTTGATTCACGTCGAAGGGAAGCGTGACACTAGCTGGAACAGCTCGGAAGGAAAGCGCACGTGCATGCCCCACTAAAGACGAGGACTGTCTTCCCTGGGGAGACTCCAGAAGTACCCAAGATCCATGTCAGCAATGGTTAGGAATCCTCAGGTTCCCGGCACCGACTCCAAACAAAATCTTAGGCCCCGGCATGGACGGGGAGAGGAAACCCAAGAGGCCCCCGTGCAACTCGCAAGGGAACTGGCCTTTCATGAGGCCACCAGAGAGGGTCCCTGAGGAACCCCGTCGTAAGTGGAGAGCACCTGCCGCAACTCGAGTAAATCCAGGAGGTTCTCCCCTCCAGGCGAGATGAGGCCCATTTCCGCTGAGGCGTCCTGAGGCTAATCACACCTAACCTCTGGAATTCCAAAGGGTCCTTCACACCCTTGCCTGAAACTCAAGAAGTTCCCCTGACATTCCCGTCTCCACTCGAGAGGAAGCACGTGAGTCCCGCCAAAATCCAAAGGAGCCCCTTTTGCGCCTCCTAGCTCGAGAGGAGGGATCTTTTCCCTGCGGGGTCGGGAAAGATTTCCAGGCATTCCCATCGCATCTCAGGGGAGGCGCTCTCCACAGGAAAGGTGAGATGAACTCCAGGGTCGTTCGACCATACCCAGAGTCCCCCAGATGTCTCAGTCCATTCCAGGGGAAAACTCTTTTCCCTGCACTGCCTCGACTTTCACGCTGAGGATCGACTCACACCACGGTGGCACGTGGGACAGCCCTGTGGGAAAGCCTACGTGGGGAAAGCCTCCTGGGAAAGCCCTCGAGGGTAAGCCACAGATGCCTTGATCGACGCGAAGGAAAGCGTGACACTGCTGCTACAGCTCGGGAGGAATGCGCACGTGCTTGCCCTCACTCGAGACTGAGGACTGACTCCCCTGGGGAGACTCCAGAAGTACCCCAAGATCCATGTCAGCACTGGAGAGGAATCCTCAGGTTCCGGCACCGAACTCCACACAAGGTCTTAGGCCCCAGCATCGACAGGATAGGAATCCCGAGAGGCTCCCGAAGAACTCGCATGGGGACTGGCCTTTCCTGAGGCCACCAGAGCGGGTCCCTGAGGTCGCCCATAGTAAGTCCGAGAGCACCTGCCGCAACTCGAGTAAATTCAGGAGGTTCTCGCCTCCAGGCGAGATGAGGCCCATTTCCGCTGAGATGTCTCGAGGCTAAGCACACCTAACCTCTGGAACTTCCGAAGGGTCCTTCACACACTTGCTGCAACTCAAGAAGTTTCCCTGACTTACCCGTCTCCTCTCGAGAGGAAGCACGAGAGTCCCGCCAACATCCAGAGGAGACCCGTTTCTGCCTCCTAGCTCAAGAGGAGGGTTCCTTTTCCTGCGTGGTCTCGGGAAAGAATTCCCGACGTTCCCGTCGCATCTCAAGAGGAGGCGCTCTCCACAGGAAAGGCGAGAGGAACATCAGGGTCGTGCCACCATTCCGTAGAGAGCCCTCAGATTGTATCAGTCCATTCCAGGAGAAACGTATTTTCCCTGCACAGGCTCGACTTTCAAGCCGAGGATTCGACTCACATCCACGGTGGCACGTGGGACCCCCCTGTGGGAAAGCCTACGTGGGAAAGCCGGCTCGAGGGATAAGCACAGATCCCTTGATCCACCGCGAAGGGAAGAGTGACACTAGCTGTTACTGCTCGAAAGGAAAAGCGCACGTGCCATGCACCCACTCAGAAGACAAGGACTGACTCCCTTGGGGAAGACTCCAGAAGTACTCCCAAGTTCCATGTCAGGACTGGAGGGAATCCTCAGGTTCCGGCACCGACTCCACACAAAGGATCTTTAGGCCCCGTCATCGGACAGGGAGTGGAATCCCAAGAGGCCCCCTGGAGCAACTTGCAAGGGGACTGGCCTTTCCTGAGGCCACCAGAGCGGGTCCCTGAGGATCCCCGTCGTAAGTCGAGAGCACCTGCCGCAACTCGAGTAAAATCCAGGAGGTTCTCCCCTCCAGGCGAGATGAGGCCCATTTCCGCTGAGGCTGTCCTGAGGCTAATCACACCTAACCTCTGGAAATTCCAAAGGGTCCTTCACACCCTTGCCTGCAAACTCAAGAAGTTCCCCGACATTCCCGTCTCCACTCGAGAGGAAGCACGTGAGTCCCGCCCAAATCCAGAGGAGCCCCGTTTCTGCCTCCTAGCTCGAGAGGAGGGATCTTTTCCCTGCATGGTCGGGAAAGATTTCCAGGCATTCCCTGTCGCATCTCAAGGGGATGCACTCTCCACAGGAAAAGGTGAGATGAACTCCAGGGTCGTTCCACCATACCCAGAGTCCCCCAGATGTCTCAGTCCATTCCAGGGAAAACTCTTTTCCCTGCACTGCCTCGACTTTCACGCTGAGGATCGACTCACACCACGGTGGCACGTGGGACAGCCCTGTGGGAAAGCCTCGTGGGAAAGCCTCCTGGGAAAGCCTCGAGGGTAAGCCACAGATGCCTTGATCCACGCGAAGGAAAGCGTGACACTGCTGCTACAGCTCGGGAGGAAATGCGCACGTGCCATGCCCCCACTCGAGACCGAGGTCTGACTCCCCTGGGGAGAATCCAGAAGTACCCCCAGATCCAATGTCAGCACTGGAAAGGAATCCTCAGGTTCCGGCACCGACTCCACACAAGGTCTTAGGCCCCAGCATCGACAGGATAGGGAAATCCGAGAGGCCCCCGAAGAACTTGCATGGGGACTGGCCTTTCCTGAGGCCACCAGAGCGGGTCCCTGAGGTCCCCGGTCGTAAGTTGAGAGCACCTTCCGCAACTCGAGAAAATTCAGGAGGTTCTCGCTCCCAGGCGAAGATGAGGCCCATTTCCGCTGAGACTGCCTCGAGGCTAATGCACACCCTAACCTCTGGAACATCCGAAGGGTCCTTCACACCACTTGCTGCAACTCAAGAAGTTCCCTGACTTACCCGTCTCCTCTCGAGAGGAAGCACGAGAGTCCCGCCAACATCCAGAGGAGACCCGTTTCTGCCTCATAGCTCAAGTGGAGGGATTCCTTTCCCTGCGTGGTTGGGAAAGAATTCCCCGTCGACGTTCCCGGTCACCATCTCAAGAGGAGGCGCTCTCCACAGGAAAGGCGAGAGGAACATCAGGGTCGTGCCACCATTCCCAGAGTCCCTCAGATGTATCAGTCCATTGCAGAGAAACGTGTTTTCCCTGCACAGCCTCGACTTTCAAGCCGAGGATCGACTCACATCACGGTGGCACGTGGACCCCCCTGTGGGAAAGCCTCGTCGGAAAGCCTCGAGGGAAAGTCACAGATCCCTTGAGCCACGCGAAGGAAAGAGTGACACTGCTGTTACTGCTCGAAAGGAAAGCGAACGTGCATGCACCACTCGAGACAAGGACTGACTCCCCTGGGGAGACTCCAGAAGTACCCCAAGATCCATGTCAGCACTGGAGAGGAATCCTCAGGTTCCGGCACCACTCCACACAAGAACTTGTGGCACGTGGACAGCCATGTGGGAAAGCCTCGTGGGAAAGCTCGTGGGAAAGCCACAGGGACCCGCTCTGGTGGCCTCAGGAAAGGCCAGTCCCCATGCGAGTTGCTCGGGGGGCCTCTCGGATTCCTCTCCCTTCGATGCCGGGGCCTAAAACTTGTGTGGAGTCGGTGCCTGAACCTGAAGATTCCTCTCCAGAGGTGACATGGATCTGGGGTACTTCTGGAGTCTCCCCAGTGGAATCAGTCCTCGTCTGGAGGGGGCATGCACGTGCTCTTTCCTCCCGATCTGTAGCAACAGTGTCACGCTTCCCTTGGTGTGGATCAAGGGATCAGGGCTTTCCCTCGAGGGTTTTCCAGGAGGCTTTTCCCACGAGGCTTTCCCACAGGGCTGTCCAACGTGCCACCGTGGTGTGAGTCGATCCTCGGCTTGAAAGTCGAGGCAGTGCAGGGAAAACAGGTTTTCCTGGAATGGACTGAGACATCTGGGGGACTCTGGGAATGGTGGCACGACCCTGCAGTTCCTCTCGCCTTTCCTGTGGAGAGCGCCTCCTCTTGAGATGCGACGGGAAGGCCGGAATTCTTTCCCGACCACGCAGGGAAAGGATCCCTCCCCTCGAGCTAGGAGGCGGAAACGGGGCTCCTCTGGATGTGGGCGGGACTCTCGTGCTTCCTCTCGAGTGGAGACGGTATGTCGGGGATCTTCTTGAGTTGCAGCAAGGGTGTGAAGGACCCTTTGGAAGTTCCAGAGGATAGATGTGATTAGCCTTGAGACGCTCAGCGGAAATGGACCTCATCTCGCCTGGAGGGGAGAACCTCATGGATTTTCTCGAGTTGTGGCAGGTGCTCTCGACTTACGACGGGACCTCAGGGACCCGCTCTGGTGGCCTCAGGAAAGGCCAGTCCCCATGCGAGTTGTTCGGGGCCTCTCGGGATTCCTCTCCCGTCGATGCGGGGCTAAGACCTTGTGTGGAGTCAGTGCCGGAACCTGAGGATCCCTCTCCAGTGCTGACATGGATCTTGGGAAACTCTGGAGTCTCCCCAGGGGAGTCAGTCCTCGTCTCGAGTGGGGCATGCACGTACGCTTTCCTCCCGATCTGTAGCAACAGTGTCGCGCTTCCCTTCGCGTGGATCAAGGGATCAGGGCATTCCCACGAGGCTTTCCCTCAGGCTGTCCTACGTTCCACCGTGGTGTGTGTCGATCCTCGGCTTGAAAGTCGAGGCAGTGCAGGGAAAACAGGTTTCCCTGGAATGGACGGAGATATCTGGGGACTCTGGGAATGGTGGTACGACCCTGGAGTTCCTCTCGCCTTTTCCTGTGGAGAACGCCTCCTCTTGAGATGCGACGGTAATGCCGGGAATTCTTTCCCGACCACGCAGGGAAAGAATCCCTCCTCTCGAGCTAGGAGGCGTAAACGGGGCTCCTCTGGATGTGGGCAGAACTCTCGTGCTTCCTCTTGAGTGGAGACGGGTATGTCGGGGATCTTCTTGAGTTGTAGCAAGGGTGTGAAGGACCCTTTCGAAGTTCCAGAGGTTAGGTGTGATTAGCCTCGAGACGCCTCAGCGGAAATGGGCCTCATCTCGCCTGGAGGGAGAACCTCCAGGATTTTCTCTAGTTGCGGCAGGTGCTCTCGACTTTCGACGGGGACCTCAGGGACCCGCTCTGGTGGCCTCCGGAAAGGCCAGTCCCATGCTAATTGCGGGGCCACACGGGATTCCTCTCCGTCGATGGGGCCTAAGACCTTGTGTGGAGTCGTGCGGAACCTGAGGATTCCTCCAGTGCTGACATGGATCTTGGGGTACTTCTGGAGTCTCCCAGGGAGTCAGTCCTCGTCTCGAGGGGGCATGCACGCCTTTCCTCTCGAGCTGTAGGAGCAGTGTCACGCTTCCCTTCGTGGATCAAGGGATCTGTGGCTCTCGCTCGAGGCTTTCCCACGAGGCTTTCCCACAGGGCTGTCCCACGTGCCACCGTGGTGTGAGTCGATCCTCGGCTTGAAAGTCGAGGCAGTGCAGGGAAAACAGTTTCCCTGGAATGGACTGAGACATCTGGGGGACTCTGGAATGGTGGCACGACCCTGGAGTTCCTCTCGCCTTTCCTGTGGAGAGCCCTCCTCTTGAGATGCTCATGCGATGGGAACGCCGGAATTCTTCCCGACCACGCAGGGAAAGGATC
>NW_017216717.1:0-13014 GCF_001704415.2 Capra hircus | reverse complement strand
GATGTGGAACTTTCTTGAGTTTGCACAAGGGTATGGAAGACCCTTTGAAGTTCCAATTTACGACGGTGATTAGGCCTGGAACCCTAAGCGGAAATCGAGCCTCATCTCGCCCTGGAGCGGAGAACCTCCTTGGATTCTCGAGTTGCGGCAGTGCTCTCGACTTAATACGACAGGACCTCCAGAGACCCGCTCTGGTGGCCTCAGGAACAGGCCAGATCCCCTGCCTAATTGCTCGGGGGCCCACTCAGGATTCCTCTCCCCGCTCTATTGCCGGGGCTAGATCTTGTGTGGAGTAGGTGGCCGGACCTGATGCATTCCTCTCAGTGCTGACATGGTCTTGGACGGTACTTTCTGGAGTCTCCCGAGGCGGAGTCAGTCGGTTCGTCTCGAGTGGTTAGGGGGGGAATCCACTATGCCGTGCGCTTCTCCTCCCGAGCTGAGCGCAATGTCACGCTTCTCGTTGCGTTGGCATAGGGATCAGCGGCTTTCCCTCGAGGCTTTCCAACGACGGTTTTCCCACGAGGCTTTCCCACAAGGCTGTCCCACGTGCCACCGTGAGTGTGCAGTCGTCCTCGCTTGAAAGTCGAGCCAGACATGAAAACAGGATTTCCCTTGAAGTGGGACTGATGACATCTTGCGGGACTCTGGGAATGGTAGCCACGACCTGCGAGTTCTCTCGCCTTTCCTGTGAATGTGCCTCCTCTTAGAGGCGACGTCGGAAGCCATGGAATTCTTTTCCCGACCACGCAAGGAGAAAAGGATCCCTCCTCTCGCTATGACGTTGAACGGGGCTCCATCATGGATTGTTGGCGGCTCTCACTGCTTCTCTCGAGTGGAGACGATATGTCGGGGATCTTCTTGAGTTCAGCATGGTTTTGAAGGACCATTTGGAAGTGCCAGAGGTTAGCAGTGTGAGTTAGCTCGAGGACGCCTCCGGGAAATGAGGCCTCATCTCGCTGTGAGCGGGAAACGCTCCTGCGTATGTTCTCGGTTGCCGGCAGGTGCGTTTCTCGATTACGACGGGACCTCCCAGGACCCGCTTCTGGGGGCCTCAGGAAAGGCCAGTCCTCAAGCGAGTCCTCGGGCACCTGTCGGGGATTCCTCTCCCGTCGGATGCTGTGGCCTAAGACCTTGTGCTGGTTCATTGCCGAACCTGAGGATTCCTCTTCCCATGCAGACATGGATATTGAGTCGTGACTGCGTACTTCTGGAGTCTCCCAGGGGAATCAGTCCTCTCTCGAGTGGGGGCATGCACGTGCGCTTTCCTCCAGAGCTGTAGCAGCAGTGTCACGCTTCCCTTCGCGTGGATCTAGGGATCAGAGGCTTTCCCTGGAGGCTTTCCCACGAGGCTTTCCCACAGGGCTGTCCACGTGCCACCGTGGAGTGAGTCGATCCTCGGCTTGACAGTCGAGGCAGTGCTGGGAAAACAGGTTTCCCTTGGAATGGACTGAGCATCTGGGGACCTGGGAATGGGGCCTGATCTGGAGTTCTCTCGCCTTTCCTGTGGAGAGCGCCTCCTCTTTGAGATGCGACGGAACGCTAGGAATTCTTTCTCGACCACCAGGGAAAGGATCCCTCCTCTCGAGCTAGCAGGCGGAAACGGGGCCACTCTGGATATGGACGGGACTCTCCGATTCCTCTAGAGTGGAGACGGGTATGTCGGGGAACTTCTTGATTTGCAGCAAGGGTGTGAAGGACCCTTTGGAAGTTCCAGAGTTTAAGTGTGATTACCCCCTAGTTGCCTCAGCGTAAATGGGCCTCATCTCGCCTGGAGGGGAGAACCTCCTGGATTTTCTGGAGTTGCGGCTGGTGCTCTCGACTTACGATGGGGACCACAGGGACCCGCTCTGGTGGCCTCAGGAAAGGCCAGTCCCCATATGCGTTGCTCTGGGGCCTCTCGGGATTCCTCTCCCGACGATGCCGGGGTCTAAGACCTTGTTTGGAGTCGGTGCCGGAACCTGAGGATTCCTCTCCACTTCTGACATGGATATGGGGTACTTCTGGAGTCCCCCCAGGGGTGTCACTACTCGTCTCGAGTGGGGCCATGCACGTGCGCTTTCCTCCCGAGCTGTAGCAGCAGTGTCCCGCTTCCCTTTGCATGGTTCAAGGGATCTGTGGCTTTCCCTTCAGGCTTTCCCACGAGGCTTTCCCACAGGGCTGTTCCACGTGCCACTGTGGTGTGAGTCGATCCTCGACTTGAAAGTCGAGGCAGTGCAGGGAATACAGGTTTCCCTGGAATGGACTGAGACATCTGGGGGACTCTGGGAATGGTGGCACGACCCTGGAGTCCTCTCGCCTTTCCTCTGGAGAGCGCCACCTCTTGAGATTTGACGGGAATGCTGCGAATTCTTTCCCGACCACGCAGGGAAAGGATCAAACCTCTCGAGCTAAAAGGTGGAATCGGGGCTCCTCTGGATGTGGGCGGGACTCTCGTGCTTCCTCTCAAGTGGAGACGGGTATTTCGGGGAAATTCTTGAGTTGCATCAAGGGTGTGAAGGACCCTTTGGAAGTTCCAGAGTTTAGGTTTGATTAGCCTCGAGACGCCTCTGCGGAAATGGGCCTCATGTCGCCTGGAGGGGAAAACCTCCTGGATTTTCTCGAGTTGCTGCAGGTGCTCTCGACGTACTACGGGGATCACAGGGACCCGCTCTGGTGGCCTCAGTTAAGGCCAGTCCACATGCGCGTTTCTCGGGGGCCTCTCGGGATTCCTCTCCCATCGATGCCGGGACCTAAGACCTTGTGTGGAGTCGGTGCCTGAACCTGAGGATTCCTCTCCAGTGCTGACATGGATCTTGGGCTACTTCTGGAGACTCCCCAGGGGAGTCAGTCCTCGTCTCATGTGGGGGCATGCAGTTGCGCTTTCCTCCAGAGCTGTAGCAGCAGTGTCACGCTTCCCTTCGCGTGGATCAAGGGATCTGTGGCTTTCCCTCGAGGTTTTCCCACGAGGCTTTCCCAAGAGGCTTTCCCACGAGTCTTTCCCACGAGGCTTTCCCACAGGGCTGACCCACGTGTCACCGTTGTGTGAGTCGATCCTCGGCTTGAAAGTCGAGGCAGTGCAGGGAAAACAGGTTTCCCTTGAATGGACTGAGACATCTGGGGGACTCTGGGAATGGTGGCACGACCCTGGAGATCCTCTCGCCTTTCCTGTGGAGAGCGTCTCCTCTTGAGATGCGAGGGGAAAGCCGGGAATTCTTTCCCCGACCACGCAGTGAAAGGATCCCTCCTCTCGAGCCATGAGGCGGAAACGAGGCTCCTCTGGATGTGGCAGGACTCTCGTGCTTCTTCTCCGAGTGGAGACGGGTATGTCGGGGAACTTCTTGAGTTGCAGCAAGGGTGTGAAGGACCCTTTGGAAGTTCCAGAGGTTAGGTGTGATTAGCCTCGAGACGCCTCAGCGCAAATGGGCATCATCTCGCCTGGAGGGGAGAACCTCCTGGATTTTCTCGAGTTCCGTCAGGTGCTCTCGACTTACGAAGGGGACCTCAGGGACTCTCTGTGGTGGCCTCAGGAAAAGGCCAGTCCCCATGCGAGTTGCTCGGGGGCCTCTCGGGATTCCTCTCCCGTCTATTCGAGGGCCTAAGACCTTGTGTGGAGTCGGTGCCGGAACCTGAGGATTCCTCTCCAGTGCTGACATGGATCTTGGGGTACTTCTGGAGTCTCCCCAGGGGAGTCAGTCCTCGTCTCGAGTGGGGCCATGCACGTGCGCTTTCCTCCGGAGCTGTAGCAGCAGTGTCACGCCTCCCTTGGCGTGGATCAAGGGATCTGTGGCTTTCCCTCGAGGCTTTCCCACGAGGCTTTCCCACGAGGCTTTCCCACAGGGCTCTCCCACGTGTCACCGTGGTGTGAGCCGATCCTCGGCTTGAAAGTCGAGGCAGTGCAGGGAAAACAGGTTTCCCTGGAATGGACTGAGACATCTGGGGGACTCTGGGAATGGTGGCACGACCCTGGAGTTCCTCTCGCCTTTCCTGTGGAGAGCGCCTCCTCTTGAGATGCGACGGGAACGCCGGGAATTTTTCCCCGAACCTGCAGGGAAAGGATCCCTCCTCTCGAGCTAGGAGGCAGGAACGGGGCTCCTCTGGATGTGGGCGGGTCTCTCGTGCTTCCTCTCGGGTGGAGACTGGTATGTCGGGGATCTTCTTGAGTTGCAGCAAGGGTGTGAAGGACCCTCTGGAAGTTCCAGAGGTTAGGTGTGATTAGCCTCGAGACACCTCAGCGGAAATGGGCCTCATCTCGCCTGGTGGGTAGAACCCTCCTGGATTTTCTCGAGTTGCGGCAGGTGCTCTCGACTTACGGCGGGGACCTCAGGGACCCGCTCTGGTGGCCTCAGGAAACGCCAGTCCCCATGCGAGTTGCTAGGGGGCCTCTCGGGATTCCTCTCCTGTCGATGCCGATGCCTAAGACATTGTGTGGAGTCGGTGCCTGAACCTGAGGATTCCTCTCCAGTGCTGACATGGGTCTTGGGTTACTTCTGGAGTCTCCCCAGGGGAGTCAGTCCTCGTCTCGAGTGGGGGCATGCACGTGCGCTTGCCTCCAGAGCTGTAGCAGCAGTGTCACGCTTCCGTTCGCGTGAATCAAGGGATCTCTGGTTTTCCCTGGAGGTT
Source organism: Capra hircus (assembly GCF_001704415.2). Lineage (NCBI taxonomy): Eukaryota > Metazoa > Chordata > Mammalia > Artiodactyla > Bovidae > Capra > Capra hircus. Next base: position 8,415 of record NW_017216717.1, on the reverse strand, counting down.
TTTCCCACGAGGCTTTCCCACGAGGCTTTCCCACGAGGCTTTGCCACAGGGCTGACCCACGTGTCACCGCTGTGTGAGTCGATCCTCGGCTTGAAAGTCGAGGCAGTTCAGGGAAAACAGATTTCCCTGGAATGGACTGAGACATCTGGGGGACTCTGGGAATGGTGGCAAGACCCTGGAGTTCCTCTCGCCTTTCCTGTGGAGATCGCCTCCTCTTGAGATGCGCCGGGAACACTGGGAACTCTTTCCCGATCACTGAGGGAAAGGATCCCTCCTCTTGAGCTAGGAGGGGAATCGGGGGCTCCTCTGAATGTGGGCGGGACTCTTGTGCTTCCTCTCCGAGTGAAGCCGGGTATGTTGGGGATCTTCTTGAGTTGCAGCAAGGGTGTGAAGGATCCTTTGTAAGGTCCAGAGTTTAGGTGTGATTAGCTTTGAGACACCTCAGCGGAAATGGTCCTCATCTCGCCTGGAGGGGAGAACCTTCCTGGATTTTCTCAAGTTGCGGCAGGTGCTCTCGACCTACGATGGGGCCCTCAGGGACCCGCTCTGGTGGCCTCAGGAAAGGCCAGTCCCCATGCAAGTTGCAAGGGAACTCTCGGGATTCCTCTCCCGTCAAGTGCCGGGGCCTAAGACCTTGTGTGGAGTCGGTGCCGGAACCTGAGGATTCCTCTCCAGGGCTGACATGGATCTTGGGGTACTTCTGTAGTCTCCCCAGGGGAGTCAGTCTTGGTCTCGAGTGTGGGCATGCAAGTGCGCTTTCCTCCCGAGCTGTAGCAGCAGTGTCACCATTCCCTTCTTTTGGATCAAGGGACATGTGGCTTTCCCTCGAGGCTTTCCCATGAGGCTTTCCCACGAGGCTTTTCCACAGGGTTGTCCCACGTGCCACCATGGTGTGAGTCGATCCTCGGCTTGAAAGTCGAGGCAGTGCAGGGAAAACAGGTTTTCCCTGGAATAGACTGGAGACATCTGGGGGACTCTGGGAATGGTAGGATGACCCTGGAGTTCCTGTCGCCTTTCCTGTTGAGAGCACCTCCTCTTGAGTTGCGACGGAAACGCCGGGAATTCTTTCCCGACGACGCAGGAAAAGGATCCCTCTTCTCTAGCTAGGAGGCGGAAACGGGGCTCCTCTGGATTGGGCGGGACTCTCGTCCTTCCTCTTGAGTGGAGACGGGTATGTCGGGGAACTTCTTGAGTTGTAGCAAGGGTGTGAAGGCCCCTTTGGTAGTTCCAGAGGTTAGGTGTGATTAGCCTGGGGACGCCTCAGAGGAAATGGGCCTCATCTCCCCTGGAGGGGAGAACCTCCTGCATTTTCTCGAGTTGGTGCAGGTGTTCTCTCATTACGACGGGGACCTCAGGGGACCCGCTCTGGTGGCCTCAGGAAAAGGCCAGTCCCCATGCGAGTTGCTCGGGGGCCTCTCGGGATTGCTCTCCCGTCGATGCCGGGGCCTAAGACCTTGTGTTGAGTCGGTGCCGGAATCTGAGGATTCCTCTCCAGTGCTGACATGGATCTTGGGGTATTCTGGAGTCTCCCCAGGGGAGTCAGTAGTCGTAATGAGTGGGGCATGCAAGTGCACTTTCCTCCGAGCTGCAGCAGCAGTGTTGAGCTTCCCTTCGCGAGGATCAAGGGATCTGTGGCTTTCCCTCGAGGCTTTCCCACGAGGCTTTCCCAGGAGGCTTTTCCCACAGGGCTCTCCCACGTGTCACGGTGGTGTGAGTCGATGCTCAGCTTGGAAAGTCGAGGCAGTGAAGGGAAAACAGGTTTCCCTGGAATGGACGGAGACATCTGGGGGACTCTGGGAATGGTGGCACGACCCTGGAGTTCCTCTCGCCTTTCCTGTGGAGAGCGCCTCCTCTTGAGATGCAACGGAAACGCAGGGAATTCTTTCCTGACCACGCATTGAAGGGATCCCTGCTCTCAAGCTATGAGGCGGAAACGGGGCTCCTCTGGATGTGGGCGGGACTCTCGTTCTTCCTCTTGAGGGGAGAGGGTTATGGCGGGGAACTTCTTGAGTTGCAGCAAGTGTGTGAAGGACCCGTAGGAATTTCCAGAGGCCAGGTGTATTAGCCTCCAGACGCCTCAGCGGAAACGGGCCTCATCTGGCCTGGAGGGTAGAACCTCCAGGATTTTCTCAAGTTGTGACAGGTGCTCTCGATTGACGACGGGGAACTCAGGGACCCGCTCTGGTGGCATCAGGAAAGGCCAGTCCCCTTGCTAGTTGCTCGGGGTTCTCTCGGGATTCCTCTCCCTTCGATGCCGGGGCATAAGACCTTGTGTGGAGTCGGTGCTGGAACCTGAGGTTTCCTCTCCAGTGCAGACATGGATTTTAGTGAAATTCTGGAGTCTCCCAAGGGGAGTCAGTCCCCGTCTCGAGTGGGGGGCATGTACGTGCGCTTTCCTCCCCAGCTGTAGCAGCAGTGTCACGCTTCCCTTCGCGTGGATCAAGGGATCTATGGCTTTCCCTGGAGGCTTTCACACGAGGCTTTCCCACGAGGCTTTCCCACATTGTTGTCCCACGTGCCACCGTGATGTGAGTCGATCCACGGCTTGAATGTCGAGGCAGCTGCAGGGAAAACAGGTTTCCCTGGAATGCACTGAGACATCTTGGGGACTCTGGGAATGGTGGCAGGACCCTGGAGTTCCTCTCGCCTTTCCTGTGGAGAGCGCCTCCTCCTGAGATGCGACGGGAACGCCGGGAATTCTTTGCCGGACCACGAAAGGAAAGGATCCCCTCCTCTCGAGCTAGGAGGGCAGAAACGGGGCCCCTTCTGTATGTGGGCCGGGACTCTCGTGCTTCCTCTTGAGTGGAGACGGGTATGTCGGGGAACTTCTTGAGTTGCAGCAAGGCTGTGAAGGACCCTTTGGAAGTTCCAGAGATTAGGTGTGATTAGCTTCCAGTCGCCTCAGCGGAAATGGGCCTCATCTCGCCTGGAGGGGACAACCTCCTGGATTTTCTCGACTTGCGGCAGGTGCTCTCGACTTACGACGGGGACCACAGGGACACCATCTGGTGGCCTCAGGAAAGGCCAGTCCCCATGCGAGTTGCTCGGGAGCCTTTCGGTATTTCTCTCCCGTCGATGTCGGGGCCTAAGACCTTGTATGGAGCTGGTGCCGGAAGCTGAGGATTCCTCTCCAGTGCTGACATGGACCTTCGGGTACTTCTGGAGTCTCCGAGGAGAGTCAGTCCTCGTTCCGAGTGGGGGCATGCACGTGCGATTTCCTCCCGAGCTGTAGCAGCAGTGTCACGCTTCCTTTCGCGTGGATCAAGGGATCTGTGGCTTTCCCTCGAGGCTTTCCCACGAGGATTTTTCACGAGGCTTTCCCACGAGGCTTTCCCACAGGGCTGTCCCACGTGCCACCGTGGTGTGAGTCAATCCTCGGCTTGAAGGTCGAGGCTGTGCAGGGAAAACAGGTTTCCCTGGAATGGACTGAGACATCTGGGGGACTCTGGGAATGTGGCACGACCCTGGAATTCCTCTCGCATTTCCTGTGGAGAGCCCTTCCTCTTGAGATGCGACGGGAACGCCGGGAATTCTTTCCCGACATCGCAGGGAAAGGATCCCTCCTCTGGAGCTAGGAGGCGGAAACGGGGCTCCTCGGGAAGTGGGCGGGACTCTCGTGCTTCCTCTCGAGTGGAGACGGGTTATGTCGGGGAACTTCTTGAGTTGCAGCAAGGGTGTGAAAGACCCTTGGAAGTTCAGAGGTTACGTGTGATTAGCCTCGGAGACGCCTCAGCAGAAATGGGCCTCATCTCGCCTGGAGGGGAGAACCTCCTGGATTTTCTCGAGATAGGGCAGTTGCTCTCGACTTACGTCGGGGGACCTCAAGGACCCGCTCTGGGGGCCTCAGAAAAGGCCAGTCCCCATGCGAGTTGCTCGGGGCCTCTCGGGATTCCTCTCCCGTCGATGCCGGGGCCTAAGACCTTGTGTGGAGTCTGTTCCGGAATCTGAGGTTTCCTGTGCAGTTCTGACATGGATTTTGGGGTACTTCTGGCGTCTCCCCAGGGGAGTCAGTCCTCGTCTCGAGTGGGGGCATGCACCTGCGCTTTCCTCCCTAGCTGTAGCAGCAGTGTCATGCTCCAGTCGCATGGATCAAGGTATCAGTGGCTTTCCCTCGAGGCTTTCCCATGATGCTTTCCAACAAGGCTTTCCCACGAGGATTTCCCACAGGGCTGTCCCACGTGCCACCGTGGTGTTAGTCGATCCTCGGCTTGAAAGTCGAGGCAGTGCAGGGAAAACAGGTCTCCCTGGAATGGACTGAGACATCTGGGGGACTCTGGGATTGGTGGCACGACCATGGAGCTCCTCTCGCCTTTCCTCTGGAGAGCGCCACCTCTTGAGAGGCGTCGGGAACGCCGGGAAATCTTTCTCGACCACGCAAGGAAAGGATCCCTCCTCTCGAGCTAGGAGGCGGAAACGGGGCTCCTCTGGATGTGAGCAGGACTCTCGTGCTTCCTCTCAAGTGGAGACGGGTATGTCGGGGAACTTCTTGAGTTGCAGCAAGGGTGTGAATGACCCTTTGGAAGTTCCAGAGGATAGGTGTGATTAGCCTCGAGACGCCTCTGCGGAAATGGGCCTCATCTCGCCTGGAGGGGAAAACCTCCTGGATTTTCTCGAGTTGCGGCAGGTGCTCTCGACTTACGACGGGGACCTCAGGGACCCGCTCTGGTGGCCTCAGGAAAGGCCAGTCCGCATGCGAGTTGCTCGGGGGCCTCTCGGGATTCCTCTACCGTCGATGCCGGGGCCTAAGACCTTGTGTGGAGTCGGTGCCGGAACCTGAGGATTCTTCTCCAGTGCTGACATGGATCTTGGGCTACTTCTGGAGTCTCCACAGGGGAGTCTTTCGTCGTCTCGCGTGGGGGCATGCATGTGCGCTTTCCTCCCGAGCTGAAGCAGCAGATTCACGCTTCCCCTTCCCCGTGGATCAAGGGATCTGTGGCTATCCCTCGAGTCTTTCCCACGAGGCTTCCCACAGGTTTGTACCACGTGCCACCGTGGTGTGAGTCGTTCCTCGGCATGAAAGTCGAAGCAGTGCAGGGAAAACAGGTTTCCCTGGAACGGACTGAGACATTGGGGGTCTCTGGGAATGGTGGCACGACCCTGGAGTTCCTCTCGCCTTTCCTGTGGAGAGCGCCTCCTCTTGAGTTGCGTCGGGAACACCGAGAATTTTTTACCGAACACGCAAGGAAAGTGTCCCTTCTCTCGCGCTAGTAGGCGTAAATGGGGCTCCTCTGGATGAGGGCGGGACACTCGTACTTCCTCTCGAGTGGAGACGGGTATGTCGGGGAACTTCTTGAGGTGCAGCAAGGGTGTGAAGGACCCTTTGGAAGTTCCAGAGGTTAGGTGTGATTAACATCGAGACGCCTTCAGCGGAAATGGGCCTCATCTCGCCTGGCGGGGAGAAACTCCTGGATTTTCCCGAGTTGCGGCAGGTGCCTGTCGACTTACGACGGAGACCTCAGGGACCTGCTCTGGTGGCCTTAGGAAAGGACAGTCCCCAAGCGAGTTGCATGGGGGCCTCTCGGATTCCTCTCCCGTCGATGCCGGGGCCTAAGATCTTGTGTGGAGTCGGTGCCGGAACCTGAGGATTCCTCTCCAGTGCTGACATGGAAATTGGGGTACTTCTGGAGTTTCCCAGGGGAGTCATTCCTCGTCTCGAGTGGGGCTTGCACGTGCGCTTTCCTCCCGATCTTTACCAGCAGTGTCAGGCTTCCCGTCGAGGGAATTCAGTGATCTGTGGCTTTCCCTCGAGGCTTTCCCATGAGGCCTTTCCCACGAGGCTTTCCCACGAGGCTTTCCCACAGGGCTGTCCGACATGCCAACCTGGTGTGAGTCGATCCTCGGTTGAATGTCGAAGCACTGCAGGGAAAACAGGTTTCCCTGGAATGGACTGAGACATCTGGGGGACTCTGGGAAAGGTGGCACGACCCTGGAGTTCCTCTCGCCTTTCCTGTGGAGAGCGCCTCCTCTTGAGATGCGACGGGAACGCCGGGATTTCTTTCCCGATGACGCAGGGAAAGGATCCCTCCTCTCGAGCTAGTAGGCAGAAACGGGGCTCCTCTGGATGTGGGCGGGACTCTCGTGCTTCCTCTCGAATGGAGACGGTATGTCGGGGAACATCTTGAGTTGCAGCCAGGGTGTGAAGCACCGTTTGGAAGTTCCAGAGATTAGGTGTGATTAGCCTCGAGACGCCTCAGCAGAAATGGGCCTCATCTCGCCTGGAGGGGAGAACCTCCTGGATTTTCTCGAGTTGCGGCAGGTGCTCTCGACTTTACGATGGAGACCTCAGGGACCCGCTCTGGTGGACACAGGAAAGGCCAGTCCCCATGGGAGTTGCTCCGGGGCTCTCGGGATTCCTCTCCCGTCGATGCCGGGGCCTAAGACCTTGAGTGGAGTTGGTGCACCAACCTGAGGATTCCTCTCCAGTGCTGACATGGATCTTGGGCTACTTCTGGAGTCTCCCAGGGGAGTCTTTCGTCGTCTAGAGTGGGGCCAGGCACGTGTGCTTTCCTCCCGAGCTGTAGCAGCAGTGTCACGCTTCCCTTCGCGTTGATCAAAGCAACTGTGGCTTTCCCTTGAGGCTTTCCCACGAGGCTTTCCCACAGGGCTGTCCCACGTGCCACCGTGGTGTGGGTCGATCCTCGGCTTGAAAGGCGAGGCAGTGCAGGGAAAACAGGTTTCCCTGGAATGGCCTGAGACATCTGGGGTACTCTGGGGAATGGTGGCACGACCCTGGTGTTCCTCTCGCCTTTCCTGTGGAGATCGCCTCCTCTTTAGATGCGCCAGGAACACTGGGAACTGTTTCCCGATCACTGAGGGAAAGGATACTCCTCTCTCGAGCAAGGAGGCGGAAACGGGGCTCCTCTGAATGTGGGTGGGACTCTCGTGCTTCCTCTCGAGTGGAGACGGTATGATGGGGATCTTCTTGAGTTGCAGCAAGGGTGTGAAGGACCCTTTGGAAGTTCCAGAGGTTAGGGTGTGATTAGCCTTGAGACACCTCAGCGGAAATGGTCCTCATCTCGCCTGGAAGGGAGAACCTCCTGGATTTCCTCAAGTTGCTGCAGGTGCTCTCGACCTACGACGGGGACCTCAGGGACCCCGCTCTGGTGGCCTCAGGAAAGGCCAGTCCCCATTCGAGTTGCTCGGGGAGACTCACGGGATTCCTCTCCCGTCGATGCTGGGGCCTAAGACCTTTGTGGAGTCGGTGCCGTAAAGTGAGGGTTCCTCTCCAGTGCTGACATGAATCTTGGGCTACTTCTGGAGTCTCCCCAGGGGAGTCAGTCCTCGTCTCGAGTGGGGGCATGCACGTGTGCTTTCCTCCCGAGCTGAAGCAGCAGTGTCACGCTTCCCTTCGCGTGGATCAAAGCATCTGTGGCTTTCCCTCGAGCTTTCCCAGGAGGCTTTCCCACGAGGCTTTCCCACGAGGCTTTCCGACCAGGGCTGACCCACGTGTCACCGTTGTGTAAGTCGATCCTCGGCTTGAAAGTCGAGGCAGTGCAGGGAAAACAGTTTACCCTGGAATGGACTGAGACATCTGGGGACTCTGGGAATGGTGGCACGACCCTGGAGTTCCTCTCGCCTTTCCTGTGGAGAGCGCCTCCTCTTGAGATGCGAGGGAAATGCCGGGAATTCTTTCCCGACCACGAGTGAAAGGATCCCTTCTCTCGAGCCATGAGGCGGAAACTAGGCTCCTCTGGATGTGGCGGGACTTCGTGCTTCCTCTCGAGTGGAGACTGGTATGTCGGGGAACTTCTTGAATTGCAGCAAGGGTGTGAAGGACCCTTTGGAAGTTCCATAGGCTTAGGTGTGATTAGCCTCGAGACGCCTTAGCGGAAATTGGCCTCATCTCGCCTGGAAGGAGAACCTCCTGGATTTCTCGAGATGCGGCAGGTGCTCTCGACTTACGACGGGGACCTCAGGACCCGCTCTGGTGGCCTCGGGAAAGGCCAGTCCCATGCGAGTTGCTAGGGGGCCTCTCAGGATTCCTCTCCCGTTGATGCTGGGCCTAAGACCTTGCGTGAAGTCGGTGCCGGGAAACTGACGATTCCTCTCCAGTGCTGACATGGATTCTTGGGGTAATTCTGGAAGTCTTCCATGGAGAGTCACTTCTCGTCTCCGATCGGGCATCACCGTGCGCTTCCTCCCGAGGTAGCGCAGTTCACGCTTCCCTTCGCCTGTGGATCAAGGGCATCTGTTCTTCTTTCTCCCGAAGGCGTTCCCACGAGGCTTCCCACAGGCTTCCCACGTGCACCGTTTTCTAAGTCACATCCTCGCCTTGAAGTCGAGCAGCTGCAGGAAAACAGCTTCCCGTGAATGCGACTGGCAGACATCTCGGGACTCTGGAATAGTCAGGCATGACCCTGATTACCTTCGACTTTCCTGTCGGGGGAGTTTGAGCGCCTCTCTTGAGATCGGCAC
>NW_017216716.1:0-13015 GCF_001704415.2 Capra hircus | reverse complement strand
TTTCCCACAGGGCTGCCACGTGCCACCGTCGTGTGAGTCGATCCTCGGCTTGAAAGTCGAGGCAGTGCAGGGAAAACAGGTTTCCTGGAATGGCCTGAGACATCTGGGGGACTCTGGGATTGGTGGAACGACCCTGGAGTTCCATACGCCTTTCCTGTGTAAAGCGTCCCTTCTTGAGATGCGACGGGAACGCCGGAGAATTCTTTCCTGACACGCAGGGAAAGGATCCCTCCTCTTGAGCTATGAGGCGGAAACGGGGCTCCTCTGGATGTGGGCGGGACTCTCGTGCTTCCTCTCGCGTGGAGACGGGTATGGGGGAATTCTTGAGTTGCAGCAAGAATGTGAAGGACGTTTTGGAAGTTCCAGAGTTTAGGTGTGATTAGCCTGGGGACGCCTCAGAGGAAATGGGCCTCATCTCGGCCTGGAGGGGAGAACCTCCTGGATTTTATCGAGTTGCGGCAGGTGCTCTTTACTAACGACGGGTACCTCAGGGACCCGCTCTGATGGCCTCAGGAAAGGCCAGTCCCCATGCTAGTTACTCGGCCTCTCGGGATTCCTCTCCCGTCGATGCCGGGGCCTAAGACCTTGTTTAGATTCGGTGCCTGAACGTGAGGATTCCTCTCCACTGCTGACGTGGATCTTGGGGTACTTCTGGACTCTCCCCAGGGGAGTCAGTCCTCGTCTCGAGTGGGGGTATGCACGTGTGATTTCCTCCCGAGCTGAAGCAGCAGTGTCACGCTTCTCTTCGCGTGGATCAAAGCATCTGTGGCTTTCCCTCGAGGCTTTCCCATGAGGCTTTCCGCACGAGGCTTTCCACCAGGCTTTCCCACAGGGGGCTGTCCCACGTGCCACCGTAGGTGTGAGTCGATCCTTGGCTTGAAAGTCGAGGCAGTGCAGGGAAAACAGGTTTCCCTGGAATGGACTGAGACATCTGGGAAGGACTCTGAGAATGGATGGCACGACCCTGGAGTTCCTCTCTCCTTTCCTGTGGAGAGCGCCTCCTCTTGAGATGCGACGGGAACGCCGGGAATTCTTTCCCGACCATCGCAAGGGAAAGGTCTCTCTCTCGAGCTATGAGGCGAAACGGGGCTCCTCTGGATGAGGGCGGGACCTCTCGTGCTTCCTCTCGAGCTGGAGACGGGTATGTCGGCGGAACTTCTTTGAGTTGCAGCAAGGGTGTGAAGGACCCTTTGGAAGTTCCAGAGGTTTAGGTGTAATTAGACTGGGGACACCTCAGAGGAAATGGGCCTCATCTCCCCTGGAGGGGAGAACCTCCTGCTTTTTCTAGAGTTGGTGCAGGTGTTCTCGGCGTTACAACGGGGACCTCAGGGACCCGCTCTGGTGGCCTCAGGAAAGGCCAGTCCCCATGCAAGTTGCTCGGGGGCTCTCGGGATTCCTCTCCCCGTCGATGGCGGGGCCTAAGATCTTGTGGGAGTCGGTGCCGGAACCTGAGGATTCCTCTCGAGTGCTGACATGGATCTTGGGGTACTTCTGGAGTATCCCACAGGGGAGTCAGTCCTCGTCCCGAGTAAGGGCATGCACGTGCACTTTCCTCCCGAGCTGTAGCACCAGTCTCACGCTCCCCATCACGTGGATCAAGGGATCTGTGGCATTCCCTCGAGGCTTTCCCACAGGGCTGTCCCACGTGCCACTGTCGTGTGAGTCGATCCTCGGCTTGAAAGTCGAGGCCGTGCAGGGAAAACAGGTTTCCCTGGAATGGACTGAGACATCTGGGGGACTCTGGGAATGGTGGCATGACCCGGGAGTTCCTCTTGCCTTTCCTGTGGAGAGCGCCTCCTCTTGAGATGCGACGGGAACCGCCGGGAATTCTTTCCCGACCACGCAGGGAAAGGATCCTCCTCTCGAGCTGTGAGACGGAAACGGGGCTCCTCTGGATGTGGGCGGGACTCTCGTGCTTCCTCTCGAGTGGAGACGGGTATGTCGGGGAACTTCTTCAGTTGCAGCAAGGGTGTGGAGGACCCTTTGGAAATTCAAGAGGTTAGGTGTGATTTGCCTCGGAGTCGCCTCAGCAGAAATGGGCCTAATCTCGCCTGGAAGGGAGAACCTCCTGGATTTTCTCGAGTTGCGGCAGGTGCTCTCGACTAACGACGGGGACCTCAGGGACCCGCTCTGGTGGCCTCAGGAAAGGCCAGTCCCCATGCTAGTTACTCGGGGCCTCTCGGGATTCCTCTACCATCGATGCCGGGGCCTAAGACCTTGTTTGGAGTCTGTGCCGGAATGTGAGGATTCCTCTCCAGTGCTGACATGGATCTTGGGGTACTTCTGGAGTCTCCCCAGGCGAGTCAGTCCTCGTCTCGAGTGGGGGCATGCACGTGTGCTTTCCTCACGAGCTGAAGCAGCAGTGTCACGCTTCTCTTCGCATGGATCAAAGGATCTGTGGCTTTCCCTCGAGGATTTCCCAAAGGGCTGTCCATGTGCCACCGTGGTGTGAGTGGATCCTCGTCCTGAAAGTCGAGGCAGTGTAGGGAAACAGGTTTCCCTGGAATGGACTGAGACATCTGGGGGACTCTGGGAATGGTGGCACGACCCTGGAGTTCCTCTCTCCTTTCCTGTGGAGAGCGCCTCCTCTTGAGATGCGATGGGAACGCCGGGAATGCTTTCCCGAACATGCAGGGAAAGGATCCCTCCTCTCGAGCTAGGAGGCGGAAACGGGGCTCCTCTGAATGTGGGCGGGACTCTGGTGCTTCCTCTCGAGTGCAGACGGGTATGTTGGGGATCTTCTTGAGTTGCAGCAAGGGTGTGAAGGTCCCTATGGAAGTTCCAGAGGTTAGGTGTGATTAGCCTTGAGACACCTCAGCGGAAATGTTCCTCCTCTCGCCTGGAAGGGAGAACCTCCTGGATTTTCTCAAGTTGCTGCAGGTGCTCTCGACCTACGACGGGGACCTCAGGGACCCGCTCTGGTGGCCTCAGGAAAGGCCAGTCCCCATGGGAGGTGCTCGGGGAAACTCACGGGATTCCTCTCCCGTCGATGCTGGGGGCCTAGGACCTTTGTGGAGTCGGTGCCGTAAAGTGAGGGTTCCTCTCCAGTGCTGACATGGATCTTGGGGTTCTTCTGGAGTCTCCCCAGGGGAGTCAGTCCTCGTATCGAGTGGGGGCATGCACGGTGTGCTTTCCTCTCGAGCTGAATCAGCAGTGTCACGCTTCCCTTCGCGTGGATCAAAGCATCCGTGGCTTTCCCTCGAGGCTTTCCTATGAGGCTTTCCCACGAGGCTTTCCGAAGAGACTTTCCCACGAGGCTTTCCCACAGGGCTGTCCCACGTGCCACCGCCGTGTGAGTCGATCCTCGGCTTGAAAGTCGAGGCAGTGCAGGAAAAACAGGTTTCCCTGGAATGGACTGAGACATCTGGGGGACTCTGGAAATGGTGGCACGTCCCGGGAGTTCCTCTTGGCCTTTCCTGTGGAGAGTGCCTCCTCTTGAGATGCGACGGGAATGCCGGGAATTCTTTCCCGACCACGCAGGGAAAGATCCCTCCTCTCGAGCTATGAGACGGAAACGGGGCTCCTCTGGATGTGGGCGGGACTCTCGTGCTTCCTCTCGAGTGGATACGGGTATGTCGGGGAACTTCTTCAGTTGCAGCAAGGGTGTGAAGAACCCTTTGGAAATTCAAGAGGTTAGGTGTGATTAGCCTCGAGTCGCCTCAGCAGAAATGGGCCTAATCTCGCCTGGAAGGGAGAACCTCCTGGATTTTCTCGAGTTGCGGCAGGTGCTCTCGACAAACGACGGGGACCTCAGGGACCCGCTCTGATGGCCTAAGGAAAGGCCAGTCCCCATGGTAGTTACTCGGGCCCTCTCGGGATTCCTCTCCCGTCGATGCCGGGGCCTAAGACCTTATTTGGAGTCGGTGCCGGAACGTGAGGATTCCTCTGCAGTGCTGACGTGGATCTTGGGGTACTTCTGTACTCTCCCCAGGGGAGTCAGTCCTCCTCTCGAGAGGGGCCCATGCACGTGAGCTTTCCTCCCGAGCTGTAGCAGCAGTGTCACATTTCCCTTCGCTTTGATCAAAGCAACTGTGGCTTTCCCTTGAGGCTTTCCCATGAGGCTTCCCACAGGGCTGTTCCACGTGCCACCGTGGTGTGAGTGGATCCTCGGCTTGAAAGTCGAGGCATTGCAGGGAAAACAGGGCTCCCTGGAATGGACTGAGACATCTGGGGGACTCTGGGAATGGTGGCACGACCCTGGTGTTCCTCTCGCCTTTCCTGTGGAGATCGCGTCCTCTTAAGATGCGCCGGGAAAACTGGGAACTCTTTCCCGATCACTGAGGGAAAGGATTCCTCCTCTCGAGCTAGGAGGCGGAAACGGGGCTCCTCTGAATGTGGGCGGGACTCTCGTGCTTCCTCTCCAGTGGAGACGGGTGTGTTGGGGATCTTATTGAGTTGCAGCAAGGGTGTGAAGGACCCTTTGGAAGTTCCAGAGGTTAGGTGTGATTAGCCTTGAGACACCTCAGCGGAAATGGTCCTCATCTCGCCTGGAAGGGAGAACCTCCTGGGTTTTTCTCGAGTTGCGGCAGGTGCTCTCGACTTACGACGGGGACATCAGGGACCCGCTCTGGTGGCCTCAGGAAAGGCAGGTCCCCATACGAGTTGCTCGGGGGCCTCTCGGATTCCTCTCCCGTCGATGCTGGGGCCTAAGACCTTGTGTGGAGTCGGTGCTGGAACCTGAGGATTCCTCTGCAGTGCTGACATGGATCTTGGGGTACTTCTGGAGTCTCCAAAGGGGAGTCAGTCCTCGTCCCGAGTAAGGGCATGCACGTGAACTTTCCTCCCGAGATAGCAGCAGTGTCACGCTCCCCTTCGCGTGGATCAAGGGATCTGTGGCTTTCCCTCGAGGCTTTCCCACGAGACTTTCCCACGAGGCTTTCCCACAGGGCTGTCCCACGTGCCACCGTCGTGTGAGTCGATCCTCGGCTTGAAAGTCGAGGCAGTGCAGGGAAAACAGGTTTCCTGGAATGGCCTGAGACATCTGGGGGACTCTGGGATTGGTGGAATGACCCTGGAGTTCCATACGCCTTTCCTGTGTAAAGCGTCCCTTCTTGAGATGCGACGGGAACGCCGAGAATTCTTTCCTGACCACGCAGGGAAAGGATCCCTCCTCTTGAGCTATGAGGCGGAAACGGGGCTCCTCTGGATGTGGGCGGGACTCTCGTGCTTCCTCTCGCGTGGAGACGGGTATGTCGGGGAACTTCTTGAGTTGCAGCAAGAATGTGAAGGACGTTTTGGAAGTTCCAGAGTTTAGGTGTGATTAGCCTGGGGACGCCTCAGAGGAAATGGGCCTCATCTCGCCTGGAGGGGAGAACCTCCTGGATTTTATCGAGTTGCGGCAGGTGCTCTTTACTAACGACGGGTACCTCAGGGACCCGCTCTGATGGCCTCAGGAAAGGCCAGTCCCCATGCTAGTTACTCGGGGCCTCTCGGGATTCCTCTCCCGTCGATGCCGGGGCCTAAGACCTTGTTTAGATTCGGTGCCTGAACGTGAGGATTCCTCTCCACTGCTGACGTGGATCTTGGGGTACTTCTGGACTCTCCTCAGGGGAGTCAGTCCTCGTCTCGAGTGGGGGCATGCACGTGTGATTTCCTCCCGAGCTGAAGCAGCAGTGTCACGCTTCTCTTCGCGTGGATCAAAGCATCTGTGGCTTTCCCTCGAGGCTTTCCCATGAGGCTTTCCCACGAGGCTTTCCCACCAGGCTTTCCCACAGGGGTGTCCCACGTGCCACCAGGTGTGAGTCGATCCTTGGCTTGAAAGTCGAGGCAGTGCAGGGAAAACAGGTTTCCCTGGAATGGACTGAGACATCTGGAAGACTCTGGGAATGGTGGCACGACCCTGGAGTTCCTCTCTCCTTTCCTGTGGAGAGCGCCTCCTCTTGAGATGCGACGGGAACGCCGGGAATTCTTTCCCGACCACGCAGGGAAAGATCTCTCTTCTCGAGCTATGAGGCGGAAACGGGGCTCCTCTGGATGAGGGTGGGACTCTCGTGCTTCCTCTCGAGTGGAGACGGGTATGTCGGGGAACTTCTTGAGTTGCAGCAAGGGTGTGAAGGACCCTTTGGAAGTTCCAGAGGTTAGGTGTAATTAGACTGGGGACACCTCAGAGGAAATGGGCCTCATCTCCCCTGGAGGGGAGAACCTCCTGCTTTTTCTAGAGTTGGTGCAGGTGTTCTCGCGTTACGACGGGGACCTCAGGGACCCGCTCTGGTGGCCTCAGGAAAGGCCAGTCCCCATGCAAGTTGCTCGGGGGCCTCTCGGGATTCCTCTCCCGTCGATGCCGGGGCCTAAGACCTTGTGTGGAGTCGGTGCCGGAACCTGAGGATTCCTCTCGAGTGCTGACATGGATCTTGGGGTACTTCTGGAGTATCCACAGGGGAGTCAGTCCTCGTCCCGAGTAAGGGCATGCACGTGCACTTTCCTCCCGAGCTGTAGCACCAGTCTCACGCTCCCCATCACGTGGATCAAGGGATCTGTGGCTTTCCCTCGAGGCTTTCCCACAGGGCTGTCCCACGTGCCACCGTCGTGTGAGTCGATCCTCGGCTTGAAAGTCGAGGCCGTGCAGGGAAAACAGGTTTCCCTGGAATGGACTGAGACATCTGGGGGACTCTGGGAATAGTGGCACGACCCGGGAGTTCCTCTTGCCTTTCCTGTGCAGAGTGCCTCGTCTTGAGATGCGACGGGAACGCCGGGAATTCTTTCCGGTACGACGCAGGGAAAGGATCCCTCCTCTCGAGCTAGGAGGCGCAAACGGGGCTCCTCTGGATGTGGGCGGGACTCTCGTGCTTCCTCTCGAGTGGAGACGGGTATGTCGGGGAACTTCTTGAGTTGCAGCAAGGCTGTGAAGGACCCTTTGGAAGTTCCAGAGGTTAGGTATGATTAGCCTCGAGACGCCTCAGCGGAAATGCGCTTCATCTCGCCTGGAGGGGAGAACGTCCTGGATTTTCTCGAGTTGCGGCAGGTGCTCTCGACTTAAGATGGCGACCACAAAGATCCGCTCTGGTGGCCTCAGGAAAGGCCAGTCCCCATGCGAGTTGCTCCGGGGCCTTTCAGGATTCCTCTCCCGTCAATAACGGGGCCTAAGACCTTGTGTGGATTCGGTGCCGGAACCTGAGGATTCCTCTCCAGTGCTGACATGGTCTTGGGGTACTTCTGGAGTCTCCCCAGGGGAGTCAGTCCTCGTCTCGAGTGGGGGCATGCACGTGCGCTTTCCTCCCGAGCTGTAGCAGCAGTGTCACGCTTCCCTTCTCGTGGATCAAGGTATCTGCGGCTTTCCCTAGAGGCTTTCCCACGAGTCTTTTCCACGAGGCTTTCCCACTAGACTTTCCGAAAGGGCTGTCCCACGTGCCACCGTGGTGTGAGTCGATCCTAGGCATGAAAGTCGAAGCAGTGCAGGGGAAACAGTTTTCCATGGCATGGACTGAGACATATGGGGGACTCTGGGAATGAATGCACGAATCTGGAGTTCCTCTCTCCTTTCCTGTGGAGAGCACCTCCGCTTGAGATGAGACGGGAACTCCGGGAATACTTGACGACCACTCAGGGAAAGGATCCCTCCTCTCGAGCTAGGAGGCAGTAACGGGGCTCTTCTGGATGTGGACGGGACTCTCGGGCTTCCTCTCGAGTGGAGACGGGTATGTGGGGGAGCTTCTTGAGTTGCTGCAAGTTTGTGAAGGACCCTTTGGAAGTTCCAGAGGTTAGGTGTGATTAGCCTCGAGACGCCTCAGCGGTAATGGGCCTCATCTCGCCTGGAGGGGAGAACCTCCTGGATTTTCTCGAGTTGCGGCAGGTGCCCTTGACTTATGACGGGGACCTCAGGGACCCGCTCTGGTGGCCTCAGGAAAGGCCAGTCCCCATTCGAGTTGCTCGGGGCGTCTCGGGATTCCTCTCCCGTCTATGCCGGGGCCTAAGACCTTGTGTGGAGTCGGTGCCAGATCCTGAGGATTCCTCTCCAGTGCTGACATGGATCTTGGGGTACTTCTGAGGTATCCCCGGGGGAGTCAGTCCTCGTCTCGAGGGGAGGCATGCACGTGCGCTTTCCTCCCGAGCTGTAGCAGCAATGTCACGCTTCCCTTCACGTGGATCAAGGGATCTGTGGCTTTCCCTCGAGGCTTTGACTCGAGGCTTACCCAAGAGGCTTTCCCACTGGGCTGTCCCACGTGCCACCGTGGTGTGAGTCGATCCTCGGCTATAAAGTCGAGGCAGTGCCGGGAAACAGGTTTCCCTGGAATGGACTGAGACATCTGGGGGACTCTGCGAATGGTGGCACGACACTGGAGTTCCTCTCGCCTTCCCTGTGGAGAGCGCCTCCTCTTGAATTGCGACGGGAACGCGGGGAATCCTTTCCACACAACGCACGGAAAGGATCCCACCTCTAGAGCTAAGAGGCAGAAATGGGGCTCCTCTGGATGTGGGCGGTACTCTCGAGCTTCCTCTCGAGTGGAGACGGGTATGTCGGGGAACTTCTTTGAGTTGCAGCAAGGGTGTGAAGGACCCGTTGGTAGTTCCAGAGGTTAGGTGTGATTAGCCTCGAGATGCCTCAGCGGAAATGGGCCTCATCTCGCCTGGAGGGGAGAACCTCCTGCTTTTTCTCGAGTTGCGGCAGGTGCTCTCGACCTACGACGGGGACCTCGGGGACCCGCTCTGGTGGCCTCAGGAATGGCCAGTCCCCATGCGAGTTGCTCGGGGGCCTCTCGGGATTCCTCTCTCGTCGATCTCGGTGCCTAAGTCCTTGTGTATAGTCAGTGCCGGAACCTGAGGATTCCTCTCCAGTGCTGACATGGATCTTGGGGTACTTCTGGAGTCTCCCCAGGGGAGTCAGTCCTCGTCTCGAGTGGGGGCATGCACGTGCGCTTTCCTCCCAAGCTGTTGCAGCAGTGTCACGCTTCTCTTCGCATGGATCAAGGGATCTGTGGCTTTCCCTCGAGGATTTCCCAAAGGGCTGTCCCCCGTGCCACCGTGGTGTGAGTGGATCCTCGTCCTGAAATTCGAGGCAGTGTAGGGAAACAGGTTTCCCTGGAATGGACTGAGACATCTGGGGGACTCTGGGAATGGTGGCATGACCCTGAAGTCCCTCTTGCCTTTCCTGTGGAGAATGCCTCCTCTTGAGATGCGACGGGAACGCCGGGAATTTTTTCCCGAGCACGCAGGGAAAGGATCCCTCCTCTCGAGCTAGGAGGCGGAAATGGGGCTACTGTGGATGTGGGTGGGGCTCTCGTGCTTCCTCTCGAGTGGAGAGGGGTATGTCGGGGAACTTCTTGAGTTGCAGCAATGGTGTGAAGGACCCTTTGGAAGTTCCAGAGGTTAGGTGTGAATAGCCTCGAGACGCCTCAGCGGAAATGGGCCTCATCTCGCCTGGAGGGGAGAAACTCCTGGATTTTCTCGAGTTGCGGCAGGTGCTCTCCACTTACGATGGGGACCTCAGGGACCCGCTATGGTGTCCTCAGGTAAGGCCAGTCCCCATGCCAGTAGCTAACGGGCCTCTCGGGATTCCTCTCCCGTCGATGCCGGGGGCCTAATATCTTGTGTGGAGTGGGTGCCGGAACCTGAGGATTCCTCTCCAGTGCTGACATGGATCTTGGGGTACTTCTGGAGTCTCCCTAGTGGAGTCAGCCCTCGTCTCGAATGTGGGAATGCACGTGCGCTTTCCTCCCGAGCTGTAGCAGCAGTGTCGGGCTTTCATTCGCGTGTATCAAGGGATGTGTGGCTTTCCCTCGAGGCTTTCCCACGATTCTTTCCCACGAGGCTTTCCCACGAGGCTTTCCCACAGGGCTGTCCCACGTGCCACCGGTGGTGTGTGTCGATTCTCGGCTTGACAATCGAGGCAGTGCACGGAAAACAGGTTTCCCTGGAATGTACTGATACATCTGGGGGACTCTGGGAATGGTGGCCCGACCCTGGAGTTTCCTCTCGCTTTTCCTGTGGAGAGTGCCTCCTCTTGAGATGCGACGGAAATGCCGGGAATTCTTTCCCGACCACGCAGGGAAAGGATCCCTCCTCTCGAGCTAGGAGGCGGAAACGGGGCTCCTCTGGATGTGGGCGGGACTCTCATGGTTCCTCTCGAGTGGAGTCGGGTATGTCGGGGAACTTCCTGAGTTGCAGCAAGGGTGTGAAGGACCCTTTGCCGGTTCCAGAATTTAGGTGTGATTAGCCTCGAGATGCCTCAGCGGAAATGGGCCTCATCTCGCCTGGAGGGGAGAATCTCCTGGATTTTCTCGAGGTGCGTCAGATGCTCTCGACTTACGACGGGGACCTCAGGGATACGCTGTGGTGGCGTCAGGAAAGGCCAGTCCCCATTCGGGTTGCTCGGGGGCCTCTCGGGATTCCTCTCCCGTCGATGCCGGGGCCTAAGATCTAGTGTGGAGCCGGTGCCGGAACCTGAGAATTCCTTTCCAGTGCTGACATGGATCTTGGGGTACTTCTGGAGTCTCCCCAGGGGAGTCAGTCCTCGTCTCGAGTGGGGGCATGCACCTGCGCTTTCCTCCCGAGGTGTAGCAGCAGTGTCATGCTCCCGTCGCGTGGATCAAGGGATCAGTGGCTTTCCCTCGAGGCTTCCTCACGAGGCTTTCCCATAAGGCTTTCCCACGAGGCTTTCCCACAGGGCTGTCCCACGTGCCACCGTGGTGTGAATCGATCCTCGGCTTGAAAGTCGAGGCAGTGCAGGGTAAAACAGGTTTCCCTGGAATGGCCTGAGACATCTGCGGCACTATGGGAATGGTGGCACGACCCTTGAGTCCCTCTCGACTTTTCAGGTGGAGAGCGCCTCCTCTTGAGATGCAACGGGAACGCTGGGAATTCTTTCCCGACCCTGCAGGGAAACGATCACACCTCTCGAGCTAGGAGGCGGTAACGGGGCTCCTCTGGATGTGGGCGAGACGCTCGTGCTTCCTCTCGAGTGGAGACAGGTATATCCGGGAACTTCTTGAGTTGCAGAAAGGGTGCGAACTACCCTTTGGAAGTTCCAGAGGGTAGGTGTGATTAGTCTCGAGACGCCTCAGCAGAAAGGAGCCTCACCTCGCCTGGAGGGGAGAACGTCCTGGATTTTCTCGAGTTGCTGCAGGTGCTTTCGACATACGACGGGTATCTCAGGGACCCGCTCTGGTGGCCTCCGGAAAGGCCAGTCCACATGCGCCTTGCTCGGGGGCCTCTCGGGATTCCTCTCCATCGATGCCGGATCCTAAGACCTTGTGTGGAGTCGGTGCCTGAACCTGAGGATTCCTCTCCAGTGCTGACATGGATCTTGGGGTATTTCTGGAGTCTCCCAGGGTAGTCAGTCCTCCTCTCGAGTGGGGGCATGCACGAGCGCTTTTCTCTCCCGAGCTGTAGCAGCAGTGTCACACTTTCCTTCGCGTGGATCAAGGGATCTGTGGCTTTCCCTCGAGGCTTTCCCCACGAGGCTTTCCCACGAGGCTTTCCCCACAGGACTGTCCCACGTGCCACCAAGTTGTGAGTCGATCCTCGGCTTGAAATTCGAGGCAGTGCAGGGAAAACAGTTTTCCCTGGAATGGACCGAGACATCTGGGGGACTCTGGGAATGTGGCAGCGACCCTGGAGTTCCTCTCGCCTTTCTTGTAGATAGTGCCTCCTCTTGAGATGGGATGGGAACGCCGGAATTATTTCCAGACCACGAAGCGAAAGGATCCCTCCTCTCGAGCTAGGAGGCGGAAACGGGGCTCCTCTGGATTGTGGGCGGGACTCCTGTGCTTCCTCTCGAGTGGAGACGGGTATGTCGGGGAACTTCTTGAGTTGCAGCAAGGGTGTGAAGAACCCTTTGGAAGTTCCAGAGGTTAGGTGAATATCCTGGAGACCCCTCAGCAGAAATGGGCCTCATATCGCCTGGAGCGGTGAACATCCAGGATTTTCTCGAGTTGCGGCAAGTGCTCTCGACTTACGACGGGACCTCAGGGACCCGCTCTGGTGGCCTCAGGAAAGGCCAGTCCCCATGCTAGTTGCTCTGGGGCCTCTTGGGATTCCTCTCCCATCAATATTGGGGCCTAAGGCCTTTGTGGAGTCGGTGCCAGAACCTGAGGTTTCCTCTCCAGTGCTGCCATGTATCTTGGGGTACATCTGGAGTCTCCCCAGGGGAGTCAGTCCTCGTCTCGAGTGGGGGCATGCACGTGCGCTTTCCTCCCGAGCTGTAGTAGCAGTGTCATGCTTCCATTCACGTGGAACAAGGGATCTGTGGCATTCCCTCGAGGATTTCCCACGAGGCTTTCCCTCGAAGCTTTCCCACAGGGCTGTCCCTCGAGCCACCGTGCTGTGAGTCGATCCTCGGCTTGAAAGTCGAGGCAGTGCAGGGAAAACAGGTGTCCTGCAAATGGACGACGTCATCTGGGGACTCTGGAATGGTGGCACGACCCTGGAGTTCCTCTCGCCTTTCCTTGGAGAGCACCTCATCTTGAGATGCGACGGGAACGCCAGGAATTCTTTCCAGACCAGGCAGGGAAAGGATCCCTGCTCGAGCTATGAGGCGGAAACGGGGCTCCTCTGGATGAGGGGGGACTCTCGTGCTTCCTCTCGAATGGAGACGGGTATGTCGCGGAACTTCTTGAGTTGCAGCAAGGGTGTGAAGGACCCTTTGGAAGTTCCAGAGGTTAGGTGTGATTAGCCTCGAGACGCCTCAGCGGAAATGGGCCTCATCTCGCCTGGAGGGGAGAACCTCCTGGATTTTCTCGAGTGGCGGCACGTTCTCACGACATACGATGAATACCACAGGGGACCCGCTCTGGTGACCGCAGGAAAGGCCAGTCCCCATGCGAGGTGCTAGGGGGCCTCTCAGGATTCCTCTCCCGTCGATGCCGGGCCTAAGACTTTGTGTGGAGTCGGGACCGGAACCTGAGGATTCCTCTCCAGTGCTGACATGGATCTTGGCGTACTTCTGGAGTCTCCCAAGCTTGCGTCAGTCCTCGGCTCGAGTGGGGTCATGCACGTGCGCTTTCCTCCCGATTGGTAGCAGCAGTGTCACGCTTCCCTTCTCGTGGATCAAGGAATCTGTGGCTTTCCCTTGAGTCTTTCC
>NW_017216715.1:0-13015 GCF_001704415.2 Capra hircus | reverse complement strand
CTCGAGATAGCAGGCAGGAACGGGCTCCTCTGGATGTGGGCGGACTCTCGTGCTTCCTCTCGAGTGGAGACGGGTATGTCGGGGAACTTCTTGAGTTGCAGCAAGGGTGTGAAGGACCCTTTGGTAGTTCCAGAGTAAGATGTGATTAGCCTCGAGACGACTCAGCGGAAATGGGCACATCTCGCCTGGAGGGGAGAACCTCCTGGATTTTCTCGAGTTGCGGCAAGGGCTCTCGACTTACGACGGGGACCTCAGGGACCCGTACTGGTGGCCGCAGGAAAGGCCAGTCCCCATGCGAGTTGCTCGGGGGCTCTCGGGATTCTCTCCCGTCATGCCGGGGCCTAATATCTTGTGTGGAGTTGGTGCCGGACCTGTGATTCCTCTCCTGTGCTGACATGGATCTTGGGGTACGTCTGGAGACTACCCAGGGGAGTCACTCCTCGTCTCGAGTGGGGCATGCACGTGCCCTTTCCTCCCAAGCTCTAGGAGCAGTGTCACGCTTCATTCAGGTGGATCAAGGTATCAGGGCTTTCCCTCGAGGCTTTCCACGAGGCTTTCCCACAAGCTTTATCACAGGGCTGTCCCACGTGCCACCGTGGTGTGAGTCGATCCTCGGCTTGAAAGTCGAGGCAGTGCAGGGAACACAGATTTCCCTGGAATGGACTGAGACATCTGGGGGACTCTGGGAATGGTGGCACGACCCTGGAGTTCCTCTCGCCTTTCCTGTGGAGAGCGCCTCCTCTTGAGATGCGACGGGAACGCCGGGAATTCTTTCCCGACCACGCAGGGACAGGATCCCGCCTCTCGAGCTAGGAGTCGGAAATCGGGGCTCCTCTGGATGTGGGCAGAACTCTCGTGCATCCTCTCGAGTGGAGACGGTATGTCGGGGAACTTGTTGAGTTGCAGCAAGGGTGTGAAGGACCCTTTGGCTGTTCGAGACGTTAGGTGTGATTAGACTCGAGACGCCTCAGCGGAAATGGGCTTCATCTCGCCTGGAGGGAAGAATCTCCTGGATTTTCTCGAGTTGCGGCATGTGCTCTCGACTTACGACGGGACCTCAGGGACCCGCTCTGGTGGCCTCAGGAAAGGCCAGTCCCCATGCGAGTTGCTCGGGGGCCTCTCGGGATTCCTCTCCCGTCGATGCCGGGCCTAAGACCTTGTGTGGAATTGTTGCCGGAACCTGACGATTCCTCTCCAGTGCCGACATGGATCTTGGGGTACTTCTGGAGTCTCCCCAGTGGAGTCAGTCCTCGTCTCCAGTAGGGGCATGCACGTGCGCTTTCCTTCCGAGCTGTAGCAGCAGTGTAACGATTCCATAGGCGTGGACCAAGGGATCTGTGGCTTTCCTTGAGGCTTTCCCACGAGGCTTTCCCACGAGGCTTTCCCACAGGGCTGTCCCACGTGCCACCGTGGTGTGAGTCGATCCTAGGCTTGAAAGTCGAGGCAGTACAGGGAAAACAGGTTTGCCTGAATGGACTGAGACATCTGGGGGACTCTGGGAATGGTGGCACGACCCTGGAGTTCCTCTCGCCTTTCCTGAGGAGAGCGCCTCCTCTTGAGATGCGACGGGAATGCCGGAATTCTTTCCCGACCACTCAGGGAAAGGATCCCTCCTCTCGAGCTAGTAGGCGGAAACGGAGATACTCTGGATGTGGGCGGGACTCTCGTGCTTCCTCTCGAGTGGAGACGGGTATGTCGGGGAACTTCTTGAGTTGCAGGAAGGGTGTGAAAGACCGTTTGGAAGTTCCAGAGGTTAGGTGTGATTAGCCTCGAGACGCCTCAGCGGAAATGGGCCTCATCTCGCCTGGAGATGAGAACCTCCTGGATTTTCTCGAGTTGCGGCAGGTGCTCTCGACTTACGACGGGGACCTCAGGGACCCGCTCTGGTGGCCTCAGGAAAGGCCAGTCCCCATGCTAGTTACTCGGGGGCCTCTCGGGATTCCTCTCCCATCGATGCCAGGGCCTAAGACCTTGTGTGGAGTCGATGCCGGAACCTGAGGATTCCTCTCCAGTGCTGACATGGATCGTGGGGTACTTGTGGAGTCTCCTCAGTGGAGTCAGTCCTCGTCTCGAGTGGGGCATGCACGTGCGCTTTCCTCCCGAACTGTAGCAGCAGTGTCACGTTTCCCTTCGCGAGGATCAAGGATCTGTGTCTTTCCCTCGAGGCTTCCCCACGAGTGTTTCCAACGAGGCTTTCCCACAGGGCTGTCCCACGTACCACCCTGGTGTGAGTCGATCATCGGCTTGAAAGTCGAGGCAGTTCAGGGAAAACAGGTTTCCCTGAATGGACTGAGACATCTGGGGGACCCTGGGAATGGTGGCACGACCCTGGAGTTCCTCTCGCCTTTCCTGTGGAGAGCGCCTCCTCTTGAGATGCGACGGGAACGCCGGGAATTCTTGACCGACCAGGCAGGGAAAGGATCCCTCCTCTCGAGCTAGGAGGCGTAAACGGGGCTCCTCTGAATGTGGGCGGGACTCTCGTGCTTCCTCTCGAGTGGAGACGGGTATGTTGGGGAACTTCTTGAGTTGCAGCAAGGGTGTGAAGAACCTTGTGGAAGTTCCAGAGGTTTGGTGTGATTAGCCTCGAGACGCCGCATTGGAAATGGGCCTCATCTCGCCTAGAGCGGAGAACCTCCTGGATTTTCTCGAGTTGCGGCAGGTGCTCTCGACTTACGACGGGGACCTCAGGGACCCGCTCTGGTGGCCTCAGGAAAGGCCAGTCCCCATGCGAGATGCTCGCGGGGCTCTCAGGATTCCTCTCCCGTCGATGCCGGGGCTTAAGTCCTTGTGTGGAGTTGGTGCCGGAACCTGACGATTCCTCTCCAGTGCCGACATGGATCTGGGGGTACTTCTGGAGACTCCCCAGGGGAGTCAGCCCTCGTCTCGAGTGGGGGCATGCACGCTGCGCTTTCCTCCCGAGCTATAGCAGCAGTGTCGCGGTTCCCTTCGCGTGGATCAAGTGTTCTGTGGCTTTCACTCGAGCTTTTCCCACAGGGCTCTCCCACGTGCCACCGTGGTGTGAGTCGATCCTTGGCTTGTAAGTGGAAGCAGTGCAGGGAAAACAGGTTTCCCTGGAATGGACTGAGACATCTGGGGGATTCGGGGAATGGTGGCACGACCCTGGATTTCCTCTCGCCTTTCCTGTGGAGAGTGCCTCCTCTTGAGATGCGACAGGAACGCGGGAATTCTTTCCCCACCACGCAGGGAAAGGATCCCTCCTCTCGAGATAGCAGGCAGGAACGGGGCTCCTCTGGATGTGGGCGGGACTCTCGTGCTTCCTCTCGAGTGGAGACGGGTAAGTCGGGGAACTTCTTGAGTTGCAGCAAGGGTGTGAAGGACCCTTTGGTAGTTCCAGAGGTAAGATGTGATTAGCCTCGAGACGACTCAGCGGAAATGGGGCACATCTCGCCTGGAGGGGAGAACCTCCTGGATTTTCTCGAGTTGCGGCAAGGGCTCTCGACTTACGACGGGGACCTCAGGGACCCGTACTGGTGGCCGCAGGAAAGGCCAGTCCCCATGCGAGTTGCTCGGGGGCCTCTCGGGATTCCTCTCCCGTCGATGCCGGGGCCTAATATCTTGTGTGGAGTTGGTGCCGGACCTGTGAATTCCTCTCCTGTGCTGACATGGATCTTGGGGTACGTCTGGAGACTACCCAGGGGAGTCACTCCTCGTCTCGAGTGGGGGCATGCACGTGCCCTTTCCTCCCGAGCTCTAGGAGCAGTGTCACGCTTCCTTCAGGTGGATCAAGGGATCAGGGGCTTTCCCTCGAGGCTTTCCCACGAGGCTTTCCCACAAGGCTTTATCACAGGGCTGTCCCACGTGCCACCGTGGTGTGAGTCGATCCTCGGCTTGAAAGTCGAGGCAGTGCAGGGAACACAGATTTCCCTGGAATGGACTGAGACATCTGGGGGACTCTGGGAATGGTGGCACGACCCTGGAGTTCCTCTCGCCTTTCCTGTGGAGAGCGCCTCCTCTTGAGATGCGACGGGAACGCCGGGAATTCTTTCCCGACCACGCAGGGACAGGATCCCGCCTCTCGAGCTAGGAGTCGGAATCGGGGCTCCTCTGGATGTGGGCAGAACTCTCGTGCATCCTCTCGAGTGGAGACGGGTATGTCGGGGAACTTGTTGAGTTGCAGCAAGGGTGTGAAGGACCCTTTGGCTGTTCGAGACGTTAGGTGTGATTAGACTCGAGACGCCTCAGCGGAAATGGGCTTCATCTCGCCTGGAGGGAAGAATCTCCTGGATTGTCTCGAGTTGCGGCAGGTGCTCTCGACTTACGACGGGGACCTCAGGGACCCGCTCTGGTGGCCTCAGGAAAGGCCAGTCCCCATGCGAGTTGCTCGGGGGCCTCTCGGGATTCCTCTCCCGTCGATGCCGGGCCTAAGACCTTGTGTGGAGTTGTTGCCGGAACCTGACGATTCCTCTCCAGTGCCGACATGGATCTTGGGGTACTTCTGGAGTCTCCCCAGTGGAGTCAGTCCTCGTCTCCAGTAGGGGCATGCACGTGCGCTTTCCTCCCGAGCTGTAGCAGCAGTGTAACGATTCCAAGGCGTGGACCAAGGGATCTGTGGCTTTCGCTTGAGGCTTTCCCACGAGGCTTTCCCACGAGGCTTTCCCACAGGGCTGTCCCACGTGACACCGTGGTGTGAGTCGATCCTAGGCTTGAAAGTCGAGGCAGTACAGGGAAAACAGGTTTGCCTGAATGGACTGAGACATCTGGGGGACTCTGGGAATGGTGGCACGACCCTGGAGTTCCTCTCGCCTTTCCTGAGGAGAGCGCCTCCTCTTGAGATGCGACAGGAATGCCGGAATTCTTTCCCGACCACTCAGGGAAAGGATCCCTCCTCTCGAGCTAGTAGGCGGAAACGGAGATACTCTGGATGTGGGCGGGACTCTCGTGCTTCCTCTCGAGTGGAGACGGGTATGTCGGGGAACTTCTTGAGTTGCAGGAAGGGTGTGAAAGACCGTTTGGAAGTTCCAGAGTTTAGGTGTGATTAGCCTCGAAACGCCTCAGCGGAAATGGGCCTCATCTCGCCTGGAGATGAGAACCTCCTGGATTTTCTCGAGTTGCGGCAGGTGCTCTCGACTTACGACGGGGACCTCAGGGACCCGCTCTGGTGGCCTCAGGAAAGGCCAGTCCCCATGCTAGTTACTCGGGGGCCTCTCGGGATTCCTCTCCCGTCGATGCCAGGGCCTAAGACCTTGTGTGGAGTCGATGCCGGAACCTGAGGATTCCTCTCCAGTGCTGACATGGAGCTTGGGGTACTTGTGGAGTCTCCTCAGTGGAGTCAGACCTCGTCTCGAGTGGGGGCATGCACGTGCGCTTTCCTCCCGAACTGTAGCAGCAGTGTCACGTTTCCCTTCGCGAGGATCAAGGGATCTGTGTCTTTCCCTCGAGGCTTCCCCACGAGTGTTTCCAACGAGGCTTTCCCACAGGGCTGTCCCACGTACCACCCTGGTGTGAGTCGATCCTCGGCTTGAAAGTCGAGGCACTTCAGGGAAAACAGGTTTCCCTGAATGGACTCAGACATCTGGGGGAGTCTGGGAATGGTGGCACGACCCTGGAGTTCCTCTCGCCTTTCCTGTGGAGAGCGCCTCCTCTTGAGATGCGACGGGAACGCCGGGAATTCTTGACCGACCAGTCAGGGAAAGGATCCCTCCTCTCGAGATAGCAGGCAGAAACGGGCTCCTCTGGATGTGGGTGGGACTCTCGTGCTTCCTCTCGAGTGGAGACGGGTATGTTGGGGAACTTCTTGAGTTGCAGCAAGGGTGTGAAGAACCTTGTGGAATTTCCAGAGGTTTGGTGTGATTAGCCTCGAGACGCCGCATTGGAAATGGGCCTCATCTCGCCTAGAGGGGAGAACCTCCTGGATTTTCTCGAGTTGCGGCAGGTGCTCTCGACTTACGACGGGGACCTCAGGGACCCGCTCTGGTGGCCTCAGGAAAGGCCAGTCCCCATGCGAGATGCTCGCGGGCCTCTCGGGATTCCTCTCCCGTCGATGCCGGGGCTTAAGTCCTTGTGTGGAGTTGGTGCCGGAACCTGACAATTCCTCTCCAGTGCCGACATGGATCAGGGGGTACTTCTGGAGTCTCCCCAGGGGAGTCAGCCCTCGTCTCCAGTGGGGGCATGCACGTGCGCTTTCCTCCCGAGCTATAGCAGCAGTGTCGCGCTTCCCTTCGCGTGGATCAAGGGTTCTGTGGCTTTCACTCGAGCTTTTCCCACAGGGCTCTCCCACGTGCCACCGTGGTGTGAGTCGATCCTTGGCTTGTAAGTGGAAGCTGTGCAGGGAAAACAGGTTTCCCTGGAATGGACTGAGACATCTGGGGGATTCGGGGAATGGTGGCACGACCCTGGATTTCCTATCGCCTTTCCTGTGGAGAGTGCCTCCTCTTGAGATGCGACAGGAACGCGGGGAATTCTTTCCCCACCACGCAGGGAAAGGATCCCTCCTCTCGAGATAGCAGGCAGGAACGGGGCTCCTCTGGATGTGGCGGGACTCTCGTGCTTCCTCTCGAGTGGAGACGGGTATGTCGGGGAACTTCTTGAGTTGCAGCAAGGGTGTGAAGGACCCTTTGGTAGTTCCAGAGGTAAGATGTGATTAGCCTCGAGACGACTCAGCGGAAATGGGGCACATCTCGCCTGGAGGGGAGAACCTCCTGGATTTTCTCAAGTTGCGGCAAGGGCTCTCGACTTACGACGGGGACCTCAGGGACCCGTACTGGTGGCCGCAGGAAAGGCCAGTCCCCATGCGAGTTGCTCGGGGGCCTCTCGGGATTCCTCTCCCGTCGATGCCGGGGCCTAATATCTTGTGTGGAGTTGGTGCCGGACCTGTGGATTCCTCTCCTGTGCTGACATGGATCTTGGGGTACGTCTGGAGACTACCCAGGGGAGTCACTCCTCGTCTCGAGTGGGGGCATGCACGTGCCCTTTCCTCCCGAGCTCTAGGAGCAGTGTCACGCTTCCATTCAGGTGGATCAAGGTATCAGGGGCTTTCCCTCGAGGCTTTCCCACGAGGCTTTCCCACAAGGCTTTATCACAGGGCTGTCCCACGTGCCACCGTGGTGTGAGTCGATCCTCGGCTTGAAAGTCGAGGCAGTGCAGGGAACACAGATTTCCCTGGAATGGACTGAGACATCTGGGGGACTCTGGGAATGGTGGCACGACCCTGGAGTTCCTCTCGCCTTTCCTGTGGAGAGCGCCTCCTCTTGAGATGCGACGGGAACGCCGGGAATTCTTTCCCGACCACGCAGGGACAGGATCCCGCCTCTCGAGCTAGGAGTCGGAATCGGGGCTCCTCTGGATGTGGGCAGAACTCTCGTGCATCCTCTCGAGTGGAGACGGGTATGTCGGGGAACTTGTTGAGTTGCAGCAAGGGTGTGAAGGACCCTTTGGCTGTTCGAGACGTTAGGTGTGATTAGACTCGAGACGCCTCAGCGGAAATGGGCTTCATCTCGCCTGGAGGGAAGAATCTCCTGGATTTTCTCGAGTTGCGGCAGGTGCTCTCGACTTACGACGGGGACCTCAGGGACCCGCTCTGGTGGCCTCAGGAAAGGCCAGTCCCCATGCGAGTTGCTCGGGGGCCTCTCGGGATTCCTCTCCCGTCGATGCCGGGGCCTAAGACCTTGTGTGGAGTTGTTGCCGGAACCTGACGATTCCTCTCCAGTGCCGACATGGATCTTGGGGTACTTCTGGAGTCTCCCCAGTGGAGTCAGTCCTCGTCTCCAGTAGGGGCATGCACGTGCGCTTTCCTCCGAGCTGTAGCAGCAGTGTAACGATTCCATAGGCGTGGACCAAGGGATCTGTGGCTTTCGCTTGAGGCTTTCCCACGAGGCTTTCCCACGAGGCTTTCCCACAGGGCTGTCCCACGTGCCACCGTGGTGTGAGTCGATCCTAGGCTTGAAAGTCGAGGCAGTACAGGGAAAACAGGTTTGCCTGAATGGACTGAGACATCTGGGGGACTCTGGGAATGGTGGCACGACCCTGGAGTTCCTCTCGCCTTTCCTGAGGAGAGCGCCTCCTCTTGAGATGCGACGGGAATGCCGGAATTCTTTCCCGACCACTCAGGGAAAGGATCCCTCCTCTCGAGCTAGTAGGCGGAAACGGAGATACTCTGGATGTGGGCGGGACTCTCGTGCTTCCTCTCGAGTGGAGACGGGTATGTCGGGGAACTTCTTGAGTTGCAGGAAGGGTGTGAAAGACCGTTTGGAAGTTCCAGAGGTTAGGTGTGATTAGCCTCGAGACGCCTCAGCGGAAATGGGCCTCATCTCGCCTGGAGATGAGAACCTCCTGGATTTTCTCGAGTTGCGGCAGGTGCTCTCGACTTACGACGGGGACCTCAGGGACCCGCTCTGGTGGCCTCAGGAAAGGCCAGTCCCCATGCTAGTTACTCGGGGGCCTCTCGGGATTCCTCTCCCGTCGATGCCAGGGCCTAAGACCTTGTGTGGAGTCGATGCCGGAACCTGAGGATTCCTCTCCAGTGCTGACATGGATCTTGGGGTACTTGTGGAGTCTCCTCAGTGGAGTCAGTCCTCGTCTCGAGTGGGGGCATGCACGTGCGCTTTCCTCCCGAACTGTAGCAGCAGTGTCACGTTTCCCTTCGCGAGGATCAAGGGATCTGTGTCTTTCCCTCGAGGCTTCCCCACGAGTGTTTCCAACGAGGCTTTCCCACAGGGCTGTCCCACGTACCACCCTGGTGTGAGTCGATCCTCGGCTTGAAAGTCGAGGCAGTTCAGGGAAAACAGGTTTCCCTGAATGGACTGAGACATCTGGGGGACCTCTGGGAATGGTGGCACGACCCTGGAGTTCCTCTCGCCTTTCCTGTGGAGAGCGCCTCCTCTTGAGATGCGACGGGAACGCCGGGAATTCTTTGACCCGACCAGGCAGGGAAAGGATCCCTCCTCTCGAGCTAGGAGGCGTAAACGGGGCTCCTCTGAATGTGGGCGGGACTCTCGTGCTTCCTCTCGAGTGGAGACGGGTATGTTGGGGAACTTCTTGAGTTGCCAGCAAGGGTGTGAAGAACCTTGTGGAAGTTCCAGAGGTTTGGTGTGATTAGCCTCGAGACGCCGCATTGGAAATGGGCCTCATCTCGCCTAGGAGGGGAGAACCTCCTGGATTTTCTCGAGTTGCGGCAGGTGCTCTCGACTTACGACGGGGACCTCAGGGACCCGCTCTGGTGGCCTCAGGAAAGGCCAGTCCCCATGCGAGATGCTCGCGGGGCCTCTCAGGGATTCCTCTCCCGTCGATGCCGGGGCTTAAGTCCTTGTGTGGAGTTGGTGCCGGAACCTGACGATTCCTCTCCAGTGCCGACATGGATCTGGGGGTACTTCTGGAGACTCCCCAGGGGAGTCAGCCCTCGTCTCGAGTGGGGGCATGCACGTGCGCTTTCCTCCCGAGCTATAGCAGCAGTGTCGCGGTTCCCTTCGCGTGGATCAAGTGTTCTGTGGCTTTCACTCGAGCTTTTCCCACAGGGCTCTCCCACGTGCCACCGTGGTGTGAGTCGATCCTTGGCTTGTAAGTGGAAGCAGTGCAGGGAAAACAGGTTTCCCTGGAATGGACTGAGACATCTGGGGGATTCGGGGAATGGTGGCACGACCCTGGATTTCCTCTCGCCTTTCCTGTGGAGAGTGCCTCCTCTTGAGATGCGACAGGAACGCGGGGAATTCTTTCCCCACCACGCAGGGAAAGGATCCCTCCTCTCGAGATAGCAGGCAGGAACGGGGCTCCTCTGGATGTGGGCGGGACTCTCGTGCTTCCTCTCGAGTGGAGACGGGTATGTCGGGGAACTTCTTGAGTTGCAGCAAGGGTGTGAAGGACCCTTTGGTAGTTCCAGAGGTAAGATGTGATTAGCCTCGAGACGACTCAGCGGAAATGGGGCCACATCTCGCCTGGAGGGGAGAACCTCCTGGATTTTCTCGAGTTGCGGCAAGGGCTCTCGACTTACGACGGGGACCTCAGGGACCCGTACTGGTGGCCGCAGGAAAGGCCAGTCCCCATGCGAGTTGCTCGGGGGCCTCTCGGATTCCTCTCCCGTCGATGCCGGGGCCTAATATCTTGTGTGGAGTTGGTGCCGGAACCTGTGAATTCCTCTCCTGTGCTGACATGGATCTTGGGGTACGTCTGGAGACTACCCAGGGGAGTCAGCTCCTCGTCTCGAGTGGGGGCATGCACGTGCCCTTTCCTCCCGAGCTCTAGGAGCAGTGTCACGCTTCCTTCAGGTGGATCAAGGGATCAGGGGCTTTCCCTCGAGGCTTTCCCACGAGGCTTTCC
This sequence comes from Capra hircus, assembly GCF_001704415.2. NCBI lineage: Eukaryota > Metazoa > Chordata > Mammalia > Artiodactyla > Bovidae > Capra > Capra hircus. The sequence goes on along the minus strand of NW_017216715.1, from coordinate 2,746 downwards.
CACAAGGCTTTATCACAGGGCTGTCCCACGTGCCACCGTGTGTGAGTCGATCCTCGGCTTGAAAGTCGAGGCAGTGCAGGGAACACAGATTTCCCTGGAATGGACTGAGACATCTGGGGGACTCTGGGAATGGTGGCACGACCCTGGAGTTCCTCTCGCCTTTCCTGTGGAGAGCGCCTCCTCTTGAGATGCGACGGGAACGCCGGGAATTCTTTCCCGACCACGCAGGGACAGGATCCCGCCTCTCGAGCTAGGAGTCGGAATCGGGGCTCCTCTGGATGTGGGCAGAACTCTCGTGCATCCTCTCGAGTGGAGACGGGTATGTCGGGGAACTTGTTGAGTTGCAGCAAGGGTGTGAAGGACCCTTTGGCTGTTCGAGACGTTAGGTGTGATTAGACTCGAGACGCCTCAGCGGAAATGGGCTTCATCTCGCCTGGAGGGAAGAATCTCCTGGATTGTTCTCGAGTTGCGGCAGGTGCTCTCGACTTACGACGGGGACCTCAGGGACCCGCTCTGGTGGCCTCAGGAAAGGCCAGTCCCCATGCGAGTTGCTCGGGGGCCTCTCGGGATTCCTCTCCCGTCGATGCCGGGGCCTAAGACCTTGTGTGGAGTTGTTGCCGGAACCTGACGATTCCTCTCCAGTGCCGACATGGATCTTGGGGGTACTTCTGGAGTCTCCCCAGTGGAGTCAGTCCTCGTCTCCAGTAGGGGCATGCACGTGCGCTTTCCTCCCGAGCTGTAGCAGCAGTGTAACGATTCCATAGGCGTGGACCAAGGGATCTGTGGCTTTCGCTTGAGGCTTTCCCACGAGGCTTTCCCACGAGGCTTTCCCACAGGGCTGTCCCACGTGACCACCGTGGTGTGAGTCGATCCTAGGCTTGAAAGTCGAGGCAGTACAGGGAAAACAGGTTTGCCTGAATGGACTGAGACATCTGGGGGACTCTGGGAATGGTGGCACGACCCTGGAGTTCCTCTCGCCTTTCCTGAGGAGAGCGCCTCCTCTTGAGATGCGACCGGGAATGCCGGAATTCTTTCCCGACCACTCAGGGAAAGGATCCCTCCTCTCGAGCTAGTAGGCGGAAACGGAGATACTCTGGATGTGGGCGGGACTCTCGTGCTTCCTCTCGAGTGGAGACGGGTATGTCGGGGAACTTCTTGAGTTGCAGGAAGGGTGTGAAAGACCGTTTGGAAGTTCCAGAGGTTAGGTGTGATTAGCCTCGAGACGCCTCAGCGGAAAATGGGCCTCATCTCGCCTGGAGATGAGAACCTCCTGGATTTTCTCGAGTTGCGGCAGGTGCTCTCGACTTACGACGGGGACCTCAGGGACCCGCTCTGGTGGCCTCAGGAAAGGCCAGTCCCCATGCTGAGTTACTCGGGGGCCTCTCGGGATTCCTCTCCCAGTCGATGCCAGGGCCTAAGACCTTGTGTGGAGTCGATGCCGGAACCTGAGGATTCCTCTCCAGTGCTGACATGGATCTTGGGGTACTTGTGGAGTCTCCTCAGTGGAGTCAGTCCTCGTCTCGCAGTGGGGGCATGCACGTGCGCTTTCCTCCCGAACTGTAAGCAGCAGTGTCACGTTTCCCTTCGCGGAGGATCAAGGGATCTGTGTCTTTCCCTCGAGGCTTTCCCCAGAGTGTTTCCCACGAGCTTTCCCACAGGGCTGTCCCACGTGCCACCCGTGCGTGTGAGTCGATCCTCGGCTTGAAAGTCGAGGCAGTTGCAGGGAAAACAGGTTTCCCTGGAATGGACTCAGACATCTGGGGGAGCTCTGGGAATGGTGGCACGACCCTGGAGTTCCTCTCGCCTTTCCTGTGGAGAGCACCTCCTCTTGAGATGCGACGGGAACGCCGGGAATTCTTTCCCGACCACGCAGGGAAAGGATCCCTCCTCTCGAATAGGAGGCGGAATCGGGCTCCTCTGGATATGGCGCGGGACTCTCGTGCTTCCTCTCGAGTGGAGACGGGTATGTCGGGGAACTTCTTGAGTTGCAGCAAGGGTGTGAAGGACCCTTTGGAAGTTCCAGTGTTTAGTTGTGATTAGCCTCGAGACACCACGGCCGGAAATGGGCCTCATCTCGCCTGGAGGGGAGAACCTCCTGGAATTTCTCGAGTTGCGGCAGGTGCTCTCGACTTACGACGGGCACCTCAGGGACCCGAAATGGTGGCCTCAGGAAAGGCCAGTCCCCATGTGAGTTGCTCGGGGCCTCTCGGGATTCCTCTCCTCGTCCCGTCGATGCCGGGGCCTAAGACCTTGTGTGGATTCGGTGCCGGAACCTGAGGATTCCTCTCCAGTGCTGACATGGATCTTGGGGTACTTCTGGATTCTCCCCAGGGAGTCAGTCCTCGTCTCTAGTGGGGGCCTGCACGTGGATTTCCTCCCGAGCTGTAGCAGCAGTGTCATGCTTCCCTTTGCGGGGATCAAGGGATCTGTGGCTTTCCCCCTCGAGGCTTTCCACGAGGCTTTCCCACGAGGCTTTCCCACAGGGCTGTCCCACGTGCCACCGTGGTGTGAGTCGATCGGCTTGAAAGTCGAGGCAGTGCAGGGAAAACAGGTTTCCCTGGAATGGACTGAGACATCTGGGGGACTCTGGGAATGGAGGCACGACCCTGTAGTTCCCTCTCGCCTTTCCTGTGGAGAGCGCCCCTCTTGAGATGCGACGGAACGCCCGGGAATTCTTTCCCCACCACCGCAGGGAAAGGATCCCTCCTCTCGAGATAGCAGGCAGGAACGCGGCGCATCTCTCTCG
>NW_017216714.1:0-13015 GCF_001704415.2 Capra hircus | reverse complement strand
CGTGCGAAAGCCTCGAGGGAAAGCCACAGATCCCTTATCCACGCGTAGGGAAGCGTGACACTGCTGCTGCTACGGCTCGGGAGGAAAGCGCACGTGCATGCCCCCACTCGAGACGAGGACTGACTCCCTGGGGAGACTGCAGAAGTACCCCAAGATCCATGTCAGTAGGGAGAGGAACCCTCAGGTTCCGGCACCGACTCCACACAAGGGCTTAGGCCCAGCATCGAAGGGAGAGGTATCCCGAGAGGCCCCCGAGCAACTCGCATGGGGACTGGGCTTTCCTGAGGCCCCCAGAGCGGGTCCCTGAGGTCCCCGTCGTAAGTCGAGAGCACCTGCCGCAACTCGAGAAAATCCAGGAGGTTCTCTCCTCCAGGCGAGATGAGGCCCATTTCCGCTGAGGCGTCTCCAGGATATTCACCTTACCTCTGGAACTTCCAAAGGGTTCTTCACACCCTTTCTGCAACTCAAGAAGTTCCCCGACATACTGTCTCCCTCGAGAGGAAGCACGAGAGTCCCGCCCACATCCAGAGGGGCCCCGTTTCGCCTGCTACCTCGAGAGGAGGTATCCTTTCCCTTCGTGGTCGGGAAAGAATTCCCGGCGTTCCCGACCCATCTCAAGAGGAGGCTCTCTGTACAAGAAAGGCGAGAGGAACTCCAGGGTCGTGCCACCATTCCCAGAGTCCCCCAGATGTCTCAGTACATTCCAGGGAAATCTGTTTTCCCTGCACTGCCTCGACTTTCAAGCCGAGGATCGACTCACAACATGGTGACAGGTGGGACAGCCCTGTGGAAAAGCCTCGTGGGAAAGCCTCGTGGGAAAGCCTCGAGGGAAAGCCGCATACCCTTGATCCACGCATAGGGAAGCGTGACACTGCTGCTACAGCTCGCGAGGAAAGGGCACGTGCATGCCCCCACTCGAGACGAGGACTGACTCCCCTGGGGAGACACCAGAAGTACCCCAAGGTCCATGTCAGCACTGGAGAGGAATCCTCAGGTTCCGGCACCGAGTCCACACAAGGTCTTAGGCCCCGGCATCGACAGGAGAGGAATCCCGAGAGGCCCCGAGCAACTCGCATGGGGACTGGCCTTTCCTGAGTCCACCAGAGCGGGTCCCTGAGGTCCCCGTCGTAAGTCGAGAGCACCTGACGCAACTCGAGAAAATCCAGGAGGTTCTCCCTCCAGGCGAGATGAGGCCCATTTCCGCTGAGGAGTCTCGAGGCTAATCACATCTAACATCTGGAACTTCCAAAGGGTCCTTCACACCCTTGCTGCAACTCAAGAAGTTCCCCGACATACCCGTCTCCACTGGAGAGGAAGCACGAGAGTCCCGCCCACATCCAGAGGAGCCCCGTTTCCGCCTCCTAGTTCGAGGAGGGATCCTTTCCCAGCGTGGTCGGGAAAGAATTCCCGGCGTTCCCGTTGCATCTCAAGAGGAAGCGCTCTCCACAGGAAAGGCGAGAGGAACTCCAGGGTCGTGCCACCATTCCAGAGTCCCCCGGATGTCTCAGTCCATTCCAGGGAAACTGTTTTCCCTGCACTGCCTCGACTTTCAAGCCGAGGATCGACTCACACCACGGTTGCACGTGGGACAGCCCTGTGGGAAAGCCTCGTGGGAAAGCTTCGAGGGAAAGACACAGATCCCTTGATCCACGCGAAGGAAGCGCGACACTGCTGCTACAGCTCGGGAGGAAAGCGCACGTGCATGCCTCCACTCGAGACCAGAACTGACTGCCCTGGGGAGAATCCAGAAGTACCCTCAAGATCCATGTCTGCACTGGGAGAGGAATCCTCATGGTTCCGGCACTGAGTCCACACAAGGTCTTAGGCCCAGCATCGACGGGAGAGGAATCCCGAGAGGCCCCCGAGCAACTCCCATGGGGACTGGCCTTTACTGAGGCCACCAGAACGGATCCCTGAGGCCCCTTCGTAAGTCGAGAGCACGTGCCGCAACTCGAGAAAATCAGGAGGTTCTCCCCTCCAGACGAGATGACGCCATTTCCGCTGAGGCAAGTAGGGGGTAATCACACTTAAACTCTGGAACTTCCAAAGGGTCTTTCACACCCTTGCTGCACCTCAAGAAGTTCCCCGACATACCCGTCTCCACTCTAGAGGAATGGGAGAGTCCCGCCCATATCCAGAGTGGCCCCGTTTCCGCCTGCTAGCTCGAGAGGAGGGTTCCTTTCCCTGCGTGGTCGGGGAAAGAATTCCTAGCGTTCCCGTCGCATCTCAAGACGAGGCGCTCTCCACAGGAAAGGCGAGAAGAACTCCAGGATCAGGCCCCATTCCCAGAGTCCCCAGATGTCTCAGTCCATTCCAGGGAAACCTGTTTTCCCTGCACTGCCTCGACTTTCAAGCCGAGGATCGACTCACACCACGGTGGCACATGGACAGCCCTGTGGGAAAGCCTCGTGGGAAAGCCACAGATCCTTGATCCTCGCGAAGGGAAGCGTGACACTGCTGCTACAGCTCGGGAGGAAAGCGCACGTGCATGCCCCCACTCGAGACGAGGACTGACTCCCCTGGGGAGACTCCAGAAGTACCCCAAGATCCATGTCAGCACTGGAGAGAAATCCTCAGGTTCCGGCACCGAATCCACACAAGGTCTTATGCCGGGGTCCAGCCCCGGTGGATCCAGGGAATTCGAAGGGGTGGACGGCGTTGGTGTGGAAAGACTTGTTTATTTATTGATGTAAGATTACATTAGGAAACTATAGTGTAGTATAGAAGATTAATGTGGAGGAAGAGTGGTGAATAGCTTGGTTTTCGCGGACGGCCAATAAAATTCCAGACAAGGAATTTGCACCACCTACGTTGGGCCACCGGCGCCCGCTTGAATATCTAAGGGTGGCTCGCCTTAAGCTCCCTTTCATGCGGGTCTTAACAGCCAGGCCAAGTAAGTAGACCTGGCGAGCCTCCGCACTCCATGTGGAGATTCAGCCTGAAGTTATAGTAAAGAGCAGAGAGAAGGAAAGGTAGAGAAGAAGAAAGAGGGAGAAAGACACAGGGGGAGCCAGAGTCCCAAGAAACCAGGCTGAGAGACTAGTTCGAGAAGCTGGTCCGAGAAACTGGCCCCGGCCCTGGCCTCCTCCTTTATTGTTCAGAAGGTCTTTTATACTTTTGATAATACATGGAGATCAATGGATAACACAAAATTATGTAGTGTTCGCAACCCAGATTCTTTCTGTATATCATTTTGTATACAAAAGGTCTCAGGTAATTTACATTATCTTCTGGCCAAGAGGATTGTTAACACTTTTTGGCTCTCTTCCTTAATGAATGTTAATTTTGTTTCCCCTGAAGTGTTTTTCTTTAATCTGCATCTCCTTTAAGCACTAAAGTTACATCTCTATAGAACAAAGGTGCAGTGGGTTATAACAAAGAAGGTACTTAACTCAAAGATCTAATGTTGCTAATACCAGGTCTACTACTTGTTTTCACATACAACTATATCTAAAAATAAAGGATATGAAAATTTGGCAGCAAGCATTGACCCAAAAAATGAAACTTTTAATCAGTCCTATTCTAAAGATTCTGATTCTCAGAAGCTCCTGCATTCCTAGGATGTTTTAAGCTTCCTGTGCCTCCGGCGGTCAGGAGGCCTCAAACAATCACAAGCGCAGCTGTACGAGTTCTACAGGCAGGCTAGAAAGCCATCAGAGGTTTTTTGGATTGAAACACTCTTTTCAAATGCAGAAGACTAACGCCCTGAATTGACTTTTTCCAGAAAAGGTCAGAAGAGTGAAAAAGTAGAGCCACAAAAACCGGCAGATTTTTGTTGGGGTACATGCTTAAAAATTTCCAGAGGGTCCCTGAAGTCTGAGCACGCCTTGCGTATGTCAGTTCCTTCCTCATAACCTTGTCACGGGCGGCTTCCTCACACTGGGCTCCCGGCAGGCTTAGGCCCCGGCATCGACGGGAGAGGAATCCGAGAGGCCCCCGAGGAACTCGCTTGGGACTGGCCTTTCCTGAGGCCACCAGAGCGGGTCCGTGAGGTCCCCGTCGTAAGTCAAGAGCACATGCCCCAACTCGAGAAAATCCAGGAGGTCTCCCCTCCAGGCGACATGATGGCCATATCCGCTGAGGCGTCTCAAGGCTAATCACACCTAACATCTGGAACTTACAAAGGGTCTTTCACACCCTTGCTGCAACTCAAGAAGTTCCCCGACATACCCGTCTCCACTCGAGAGGAATCACGAGAGTCCCCGGCCTCATCCAGAGGAGTCCCGTTTCCGCCTCATAGCTAGAGAGGAGGGATCCTTCCCTGCGTGGTCGGGAAAGAATTCCCGGCATTTCTGTCGCATCTCAAGAGGAGGCGCTCTCCACAGGAAAGGCGAAGAGGAACTCCAGGGTCGTGCCACCATTCCAGATCCCCCAGATATCTCAGTCCATTCCAGGGAAACCTGTTTTCCCTGCACTGCTCGACTTTCAAGCCGAAGATCGACTCACACCACGGTGGCACGTGGGACAGCCTGTGGGAAAGCCTCCTGGGCAAGCCTGGAGGGAAACCACAGATCCCTTGATCCACGCGAAGGGAAGCGTGACACTGCTGCTACTCCTCGGGAGGAAAGCGCACGTGCATGCCGCAACTCGTGACGAGGACTGACTCCCCTGCGGAGACTCCAGAAGTACCCCAAAATCCATGTCAGCACTGGAGAGGAATCCTAAGGTTCCGCCACCGACTCCACACAAGGTCTTAGGCCCGGCATCGACAGGAGAGGAATCCCGAGAGGCCCCTAGCAACTCGCATGGGGACTGGCCTTTCCTGAGGCCACCAGAGCGGGTCCCTGTGGTCCCCGTCGTAAGGCGAGAGCACCTGCCGCAACTCGAGAAAATCCAGGAGGTTCTCCCCTCCAGGCGAGATGAGGCCCATTTCCGCTGAGGCGTCTGGAGGCAAATCACACCTAACCTCTGGAACTTCCAAAGGGTCCTTCACGCCCTTGCTGCAACTCTACAAGTTCCCCGACATGCCCATCTCCACTCGAGAGGCACTAGAGTCAGGCCCATCCAGAGGAGCCCCGTTTCCGCCTCCTAGCTCGAGGAGGTATCCTTTCCCTTCGTGGTCGGGAGAGAATTCCCGAGTTCCCGTCGCATCTCTAGAGGAGGCGCTCTCCAGAGGAAAGGCGAGAGGAACTCCAGGGTCGTGCCACCATTCCCAGAGCCCCCCAGATGTCTCAGTCCATTCCAGGGAAACCTGTTTTCGCCTGCACTGCCTCGACTTTCAAACCAAGGATCGAGACACACCACAGTGGCACGTGGGACAGCCCTGTGGGAAAGCCTCGTGGGAAAGCCTCGAGGGAAAGCCACAGATCCTTGATCCACTGGAAGGGAAGAGTGACACTGCTGCTACAGCTCGGGAGGAAAGCGCAAGTGCATGCCCCCACTCGAGACGAGGACGGACTCCCGCGGGAGACTCCAGAAGTACCCCAAGATCCATGCAGCACTGGAGAGGAATCCTCAGGTTCCGGCACGGACTCCACACAAGGTCTTAGGCCCGGCATCGACGGGAGAGGAATCCCGAGAGGCCCCAGTGGAACTAGCATGGGGACTCTTCTTTCCTGAGGCCACCAGAGCGGGTCCCTGAGTTCCCCGTCGTAAGTCTAGAGCACCTGCCGCAACTCGAGAAAATCCAGGAGGTTCTCCCCTCCAGGCGAGATGAGGCCCATTTCCGCTGAGGCGTCTCGAGGCTCATCACACCTAACCTCTGGAACTTCCAAAAGGTCTATCACACCCTTGCTGCAAATCAAGAAGTTCCCCAACTTACCTGTCTCCACTCGAGAGGAAGCACGAGAGTCCCGCCCTCATCCAGAGGAGCCCCGTTTCCGCCTCCTAGCTCGAGGGCAGGGATCCTTTCCCTGCGTGGACGGGAAAGAATTCCCGGCGTTCCCGTCGCATCTCAAGAGGAGGCGCTCTCCACAGGAAAAGCAAGAGGAATTCCAGGGTCGTGTCACCATTCCCAGAGTCCCCCAGATGTCTCAGTCCATTCCAGGGAAACCTGTTTTCCCTACACTGCCTCGACTTTCAACCCGAGGATCGACTCACAACACGGTGGAACATGGGACAGCCCTGTGGGAAAGCCTCTCGCTAGCGGGAAAGCCTCGAGGGAAATCCACAGATGCCGTGGTCCAGGCGAACGGAAGCAACACTTCTGCTACAGCTGGGAGGAAAGCACACGTGCATGTCCCCACTCGAGACGAGGACTGACTCCCCTGGGGAGACTCCAGAAGTACCCCAAGATCCATGTCAGCACAGGAGAGCAATCCTCAGGTTCCGGCACCGACTCCACACGAGGTCTTATGCCCCGGCATCGACGAGAGAGGAATCCCAAGAGGCACCCGAGCAATTCGCATGGGGACTGGTCTTTCGTGAGGCCACCAGAGCGGGTCCCTGAGGTACCCGTCGTAAGCCGAGAGCGCCTGCCACAACTCAAGAAAATCCAGGAGTTTCTCCCCTCCAGGCGAATGAGGCCCATTTCCACTGAGGTGTTTCGAGGCTAATCACACCTAACCTCTGAAAATTCCAAACGGTCCTTCACGCCATTGCTGCAACTCAAGAAGTTCCCCGACATACCCGTCTCCACTCGAGAGGTAGCACGACAGTCACGAACACATCCAGAGGAGCCCAGTTTCCGCCTCCTAGCTCGAGAGGAGGGATCCTTACCCTGCGTTTTCGGGAAAGAATTCCCGCGTTTCCGTAGCATCTCAAGAGGAAGCGCTCTTCCACAGGAAAGGCGAGAGGAACTCCAGGGTCGTGCCACCATTCCCAGAGTCCCCAGAGGTCTCAGTCCATTCCAGGGAAACCTGTTTTCCATGCACTGCCATGACTTTCAAGCCGAGAACGACTCACACAACGGTGGCATTTGGGACAGCCGTGTGGGAAACCCTCGTGGGAAAGCTCGAGGGAAAGCCACAGATCCCTTACTGCCCGCGAAGGGAAGCGCGACACTGCAGCTAGAGCTCAGGAGTAGAGCCCACCTGCATGCCCCATTCGAGACAGGACTGACTCCCGTGGGAGACTCCAGAAGTACCCCAAGATCCATGTCAGCACTGGAGAGGAATCCTCAGGTTCCGGCACCCACTCCACACGAGATCGTAGGCCCCGGCATCGACGGAGAGGAATTCCGAGAGGTCCCGAGCAACTGGCCTGGGGACTGGCCTTTCTTGAGGCCACCAGAGCGGGTCCCTGAGGTCCCCGTGGTAAGTCGAGAGCACCGGCCGTAACTCTTGAAAATCCAGGAGGTTCTCCCCTCCAGGCGAGATGAGGCCCTTTTCGGATGAGGCTCCTCTAGGCTAATCACACTAAACGCTGGAATTTCCAAGGATCCTTAACACCCTTGCTGCAAGGCAAGAAGTTCCCCGACATACCCGACTCCACTCGAGAAGAAGGACGAGAGTCCCGCCACATCCAGAGGAGCCCTGTTTCCGCCTCATAGCTCTAGAGGAGTGATCCTTTCCCTGCGTGGTCGGGAAAGAATTCCGGCGTTCTTGTCGCATCTCAAGAGGAGGCGCTCACCACTTGAAACGCGAGAAGAACTCCAGGTTCGTGCCACCGTTCCCACACTCCCCCAGATGTCTCAGTCCATTCCAGGGAAACCTGTTTTCCCTGCACTGCCTCGACTTTCAAGCGAGGATCGACGCACACCTCGGTGGCACGTGGACCGCCCTGTGGGAAAGCCTCGTGGGAAAAGCCTCTAGGGAAAGACACAGATCCCTTGATCCACGCGAAGGTAAGCGTGACACTGCTGCTTCAGCTCGGGAGGAAATCGCACGTGCATGCCCCAACTCGAGACGAGGACTGACTCCCCTGGGGAGACTCCAGAAGTACCCAAGATCCATGCGGCACTGTAGAGGAATCCTCAGGTTGCCACACTGACTCCACACAAGTCCTTAGGCCCAAGCATCGAAGGGAGAGAAATCCCTAGAGGCCCCGAGCAACTCGCAATGGGACTGGCCTTTCCTGAGGCCACCAGAGTGGGTCCCTGAGTCCCAGTCGTAAGTCGAGAGCACCTGCCGCAACTCGAGAAAATCCAGGAGGTTCTCCCTCCAGGCGAGAAGAGTCTCATTTCCGCTGAGGTTTCTCGAGGCTAATCACACCTTACCTCTGGAACTTCCAAAGGGTCCTTCACACCCTTGCTGCAACTCAAGAAGTTCCCCGACATACCCGTCGCCACTCGACAGGAAGCACGAGAATCCCACCCACACCCAGAGGAACCCTGTTCCGCGTCCTAGCTCGAGAGGTGGGATCCTTTCCCTGCGTGGTCGGGATAGAATACCCGGTGTTCCCGTCACATCTCAAGAGGAGGCGCTCTCCACAGGAAAGGCGAGAGGAACTCCAGGGTCGTGCCACCATTCCCAGAGTCCCCTGATGTCTCAGTCCATTCCAGGGAAACCTTTTTTCCCTGCACTGCCTTGACTTTCAAGCCGAGGATCGACTCACACCACGGTGGCACGTGGGACAGCCTGAGGGAAAGCCTCGTGGAAAAGCCTCTTGGGAAGCACAGATCCCTTGATCCACGCGAGAGGGAAGCTTGACACTGCTACTACAGCTCGGGAGGAAAGCGCACGTGCAATCGACCCACTCGAGACAAGGACTGACTCCACTGGGAGACTCCAGAAGTACCCCAAGATCCTTGTCAGCACTGGAGAAGAATCCTCAGGTTCCGGCACCGACTCAACACAAGGTCCTAGGCCCCGGCATCGACCGGCGAGGAAACCCGAGAGGCCCCCGAGCAACTCGCATGGGGACTGGCCTGTCCTGAGGCCACCAGAGCGGGTCCCTTGAGGACCCCATCGTAAGTCGAGAGCGCCTGCCGCAACTCGAGAAAATCCAGGAGGTTCTACCTCCAAGCGAGATGAGGCCCATTTCTGCTTAGGCAAATAGGGGTAATCACACTAAACTCTGGAATTTCCTAAGGGTCCTTCACACCCTTGCTGCAACTCAAGAAGTTCCCCGACATACCCGTCTCCACTCAAGAGGAACACGAGAGTCCCGCCCACTTCAGAGTGGCCCGTTTCCGCCTGCTAGCTCGAGAGGAGGGATTCTTTCCCTGCGTGGTCGGGAAAGAATTCCGCGTTCCTGTCGCATCTCAAGAGGAGGCGCTCTCACAGGAAGGCGAGAGGAACTCCAGGATCAGGCCCCATTCCCAGAGTCACCCTGATTTCTCAGTCTATTCCAGGGAAACCTGTTTTCCCTGCACTGCTTCGACTTTCAAGTCGCGGATCAACTCACACCACGGTGGCACGTGGGACAGCCTGTGGGAAAGCTCGTGGGAAAGCCTCGAGGGAAAGCCCCTGATCCTTGATCCACGCGAAGGGAAACGTGACACTGCTGCTACAGCTCGGAGGAAGCGCACGTGCATGCCCCCTCGAGACGAGGACTGACTCCCCTGGGGAGACTTCAGAAGTACCCCAAGATCCATGTCAGCACTGGAGAGAAATCCTCAGGTTCCGGCACTGACTCCACACAAGGTTTAGGCCCAGCATCGACGGGAGAGGAAACCGAGAGGCCCCGAGAGGCCCGAGCAACTCGAAAGGGGACTGGCCTTTCCTGAAGCCACCAGAGCGGGTCGCTGAGGTCCCGTCATAAGTCGAGAGCACCTGCCGCAACTCGAGAAAATCCAGGAGGTTCTCCGTCCAGGCGAGATGAGGCCCATTTCCGCTGAGCGTCTCGAGGCTAATCACACCTAACCTCTGGAACTTCCAAAGGGTCCTTCACACCCTTGCTGCAACTCAAGAAGTTCCCGACATACCCGACTCCACTCGAGAGGAAGCACGAGTGTCCCGCCCACATCAAGAGGAGCCCCGGTTCCGCCTCCTAGCTCGAGGAGGGATCCTTTCCCTGCGTGGTCGGGAAAGAATTCCCGGCGTTCCCGTCGCATCTCAAGTGGAGGCGCTCTTCACCAGGAATGGCGAGAGGAACTCCAGTGTCGTACCACATTCCAGAGTCCCCCAGATGTTCTCAGTCCCATTCCAGGGAAAACCTGTTTTCCCTGCACTGCCTCGACTTTCAAGCCGAGGATCGACTCACACCCACGATGGCACGTGGGACAGCCTGTGGGAAAAGCCTCGAGGGAAAGCCCCTGATCCCTTGATGCTCGTCGCGAAGGGAAGCGTGACACTGCTGCCTACAGCTCGTGAGGAAAGCGCACGTGCATGCCCCCACTCGAGACGAGGACTGACTCCCCTGGGGAGACTCCAGAAGTACCCCAAGATCCATATCAGCACTGGATTGGAATCCTCGGTTTCCGGCACGATTCCACACAAGACTTAGGCCTGGGCATCGACGGGAGAGGAATCCTGAGAGGCCCCCAAGCAACTCGAATGGGGACTGCCTTTCCTCAATCCTCTAGAGCTGTCCCGTGAGGTCCCCTCGTAAGTCGAGAGCACTGCCGCCGCAACTCAAGAAAATCCAGGAGGTTCTCCCATCCAGGCGAGATGAGGCCCATTTTCGCTGAGGCGTCTCGAGGCTAATCACACCTACCTCTGGAACTTACAAAGGTCCTTCACACCCTTGCTGCAACTCAAGAAGTTCCGCCGACATAACCGTTCTCCACTCGAGTGGAAGCACGATAGTCCCGCCCACATCCAGAGGAGCCCCGTTCCGCTCCTAGCTCGAGAGGAGGGATCCTTTCCCTGCGTGGCTCGGGAAAGAATTCTCGGCATTTCCCGTCGCATCTCAAGAGGAGGCGCTCTCCACAGGAAAGGCGAGAAGGAACTCCAGGGTCGTGCCACCAATCCCAGAGTCCTCGAAGATGTCTCAGTCCATTCCAGGGAAACTTGTTTTCCCAGCACTGCGTCGACTTTCAAGCCGAGGATCGACTCACACCACGGTGGCACGTGGACAGCCCTGTGGGAAAGCCTTGTGGGAAAGCCTCGTGGGAAAACCTCGTGGGAAAGCCTCGGAAAGCCTCGAGAGAAAGCCACAGATCCCTTAATCCACGCGAAGGGAAGCGTGACACTGCTGCTACAGCTCGGGAGGAAAGGCACGTGCATGCCCCCCTCGAGACGAGGACTGACTCCCCTGGGGAGACTCCAGAAGTACCCCAAGATCCATGTCAGCACTGGAGAGGAATCCTCAGGTTCCGGCACCGACTCCACACAAGATCATAGGCCCCGGAATTGACGGGAGAGGAATCCTGAGAGGCCCCCCGAGCAACTCGCATGGGGACTGGCCTTTCCTGAGGCCACCAGAGCGGGTCCCTGAGGTCCCCGTCGTAAGTCGAGAGCACCTGTCACAACTCCAGAAAATACAGGAGGTTCTCCTCTACAGGCGAGATGAGGCCCATTTCCGCTGAGGCGTCTCCAGGCTAATCACTTCTAACATCTGGAACTTCCAAAAGGTCCTTCACACTCTTGCTGCAACTCAAGAAGTTCCCCGACATACCCGTCTCTACTTGAGAGGAAGCACGAGAGTCCGGCCACATCCAGAGGAGCCCCGATTCCGTCTCCTAACGCGAGAGGTGGGATCCTTTCCCTGCGTGGTCGGGAAAGAATTCCCGGCGTTCCCGTCGCATCTCAAGAGGAGGCGATCTCCACAGGAAAGGCGAGAGGAACTCCAGGGTCGTGCCACCATTCCCAGAGTCAACCAAATGTCTCCGTCCATTCCAGGGAAACCTGTTTTCCCTGCACTGCATCGACTTTCAAACCGAGGATCGACTCACACCACGGTGGCACGTGGGACAGCCCTGTGGGAAAGCCTCGTGGGAAAGCCTCGTGGGAAAGCCTCGAGGAAAGGCACAGATCGCTTGATCCACGCGAAGGGAAGGGTGACACTGCTGCTACAGCTCGGGAGGAAAGCGCACGTGCGTGCCCTCACTCGAGACGAGGACTGACTCCCCTGGGGAGACACCAGAAGTACCCCAAGATCCACGTAAGCACTGGAGAGGAATCCTCAGGTTCCAGCACCCACTCCACACAATATCTTAGGCCCCTGCATCGACGGGAGAAGAATCCCGAGAGGCCCCGAGCAACTCGCATGGGGACTGGCCTTTCCTGAGGCCACCAGAGCGGGTCCCTGAGGTCCCCGTCGTAAGTCGAGAGCACCTGCCGCAACTCGAGAAAATACAGGAGGTTCTCCCCTCCAGGCGATGAGGCCCATTTCCGCTGAGGCGTCTCGAGGCTAATCAGTTCTAACATCTGGAACTTCCAAAGGGTCCTTCACACCCTTGCTGCAACTCAAGAAGTTCCCCGACATAACCGTCTCCACTTGAGAGGAAGCACGAGAGTCCCGGCCACATCCAGAGGAGCCCTGTTTCCGCCTCCTAGCTTGAGAGGAGGATCCTTTCCCTGCGTGGTCGGGAAAGAATTCCCGGCGTTCCCGCGAGGAGAGCGCTCTCCACAGGAAAGGCGAGAGGAACTCCAGGATCGTGCCACATTCCCAGAGTCCCTCGATGTCTCAGTCCATTCCAGGGAAACCTGTTTCTCAGCACTGCGTCGACTTTCAAGCGAGGATCGACTCACACCACGGTGGCACGTGGGACAGCCCTGTGGGAAAGCCTCGTGGGAAAGCCTCGTTGGAAAGCATCGAGGGAAAAGCCCTGATCCCTTGTCCACGCGAAGAGAAGCGTGACACTGCTGCTACAGCTCGGGAGGAAAGCGCACGTGCTTGCCCCACTCGAGACGAGGACTGACTCCACTGGGGAGACTCCAGAAGTACCCCCAGATTCATGTCAGCACTGGAGAGGAATCCTAAGGTTCCGGCACCGGCTCCACACAAGATCTTAGGCCCCGGCATAGACGGGAGAGGAATCCCGAGAGACCCCGAGCAACTCGCATGGGGACTGGCCTTTCCTGAGGCCACCAGAGCGGGTCCCTGAGGTCCCCGTCGTAAGTCGAGAGCACCTGCCGCAACTCGAGAACATCCAGGAGGTTCTCCCCTCCAGGAGAGATGAGGCCCATTTCAGTTGAGGCAACTAGGGGGTAATAACACTTTAACTCTGGAACTTCCAAAGGGTCTTTCACACCCTTGCTGCAACTCAAGAAGTTCCCCGACATAACGGTCTCCACTCGAGAGGAAGCAT
>NW_017216713.1:0-13016 GCF_001704415.2 Capra hircus | reverse complement strand
CGCTCGGACAGCACGGCGCGGAGGCGGCCCAGGGCGGGCGAGAGCGGGAGGCCCGGCGAGAGGGCCCTCCCCGCGAGATTGCAAGGCCCAGGCGAACCTGAGCAGAGAGATTTCTGCAGGGGGCTGGGCTGTGTGAACTGTAGGCTGAAACAGTGACGGTAAACACAAAGAGAGAGAGCGTGGAAGACATTTCATTCTGTAATTTCAGAGTCGCGATGCTGCTGAAGGAAAAAACCAAGTCAGAAGCCATCAAGGAAAGGACTGAAAATTTGACTACGTAATTGGTCTTTTAGTCTTTACCAAGCAAAGTCAGATGACAAGAAATGGGTGTATGGGAACACGTGTGCAACTACACGTATAACGATGTTGACATCAGCATTACTTAATCACAGAACATTTAGAAAGCATGGCAAGGGACCAGCTTTTACATAACACAACTATCAATTTGCTTCTTGGTTTATTGCTGTTATTTAAATGAGTTAGATCTACAGGTATTGGAAAAGATATCTATGGCAAACTGTTAAATGAAAACAAAGTTCTAGCACTTCCAGCGGTGCATATATACATGCATTTACCTTTTTTAAAAATGCAGTGGAAAAGTAAAGAGTTAGAATAGCTAAAGCGGTTTTCAAAAGCAAGAATCAAGTCTTCCCTATAGCCTGATGTCTGGACAGAAAGATGTGCAGAAACAAAGATGGGCCACACGACATGCTTTTCTGCTCCCTCCTATTCTAGTCTTGGGACAGGCAGCTGGCATCTCAGCCCCTCCACCTCTCTGCTCCACTAACACCCAGAGCCCCTGCGGGCAATCAGAGCTCTGACTCTGCAGGCCTGGGATCCCTATGTCCACAGTCTCTTCCTTCAGGTCAGGAGCCTCAAGCCATTCACTTGGCTTGCCCAATCATGCGTGCCTAGAGCTGCTGGCTCTAACACACACCTGTGTAGTCCTTCCCTCCATAAGCTTTGAGCTGATATCCCAGGGGAAGACCATTCCCCTCACAAAACAGGTGTGAACCACGGGAACAACCGGAAGTTTGCCCCTGGGCCCATTATACAAACTCTGCGCACACTCAGCTCCCAAAGACACTACCTGTTCACCGCGCTGTTTGCGTGGCATGGTCACTGCTTACTTGAAGCATCCAGACTCACTTCTGTGGCAGGAAGAAATACGAGGCACACACACACACGCACGCGCGTGCACACACACACGCACGCACACGCACACGCGCACACACACACGCACAAACATAGAAGCACACACATACCCCAGGAGCCACTCTGGACCCCTGCTAGGGCTGGCAATGGTGGGAGCAGAAAAGAGATCATTGTTGCTACTTCTCGGGTCCCCTGCGCTGACAGACCCTGGTGGTTTTACTGATTTCACTGTGGAGAGTGCGGGCTTTAGCGCCCTGGTCTGTAGTTTCCTGTCCAGTGCCCTGCGCTCTATTCGGTCCCCTCTACCCTTTCTGCTCAACGCACAGTCAGCACTAAGAAATAAGAATCGACACACATTGCATTCAGTTTTCAAATTAGAACAAAGTTTAAGAAAAGAGAGAAACTGAGTTATTGTGAAGAAGGTAGTGAGAAAATTTTATTTATCTGTTTTGTAGCTACAAAAGTGTTCAAATATAGTCTATAAAAGCTTAATATTTTTTAAAATTAGGAAAAGTAAATAACCCTCATTACTCCTCCTTGCCATCACCACCTCTGCCCCAGCTTCCATCACACTGGGCTCGCCTGACGACACGCTGTTCTCCTGGTTGGGGACCTTTCTCACACTCATCACTGTCATCTATGCACACTGCACACCTGCGGCCACGGAGGCCATTCCCATGGTAAACCAGGGGGTTTTCTCCAGTGAGCCTGAGGGGTGTTTTTTTTTTCTTTTAATAGAAACCTCTCCCATCTGTCCTGTAAAGTCACAACCTTTACAGATGCTGTAACAAGTGGGTGTGAATGACAGAAAGAGGCTGTTTCCATATCAGTCCCTGAGCTGCCATATGCCTAACAGAGTGGTGGATGTTACTGGCATCAATATTTCCTGGGTGGTGTTAGAAGATCCAGGCTGAAAGGAGAAACCGGACAATTTGGCAAGACACAGATCAAACCAGGAACGAGAGCAAGTCCCTCTCGTTGTTTCAAGGTCAAGAACTCAGCCCCCACTGTCCTCCTCTGCATCCTCACGCAGGACGGTTGAAACTGACCAGATAAAGCTGAGGAGACAGAAAGCCATCATGAGAGCCAAGCCTCTAAAGCCCTGCTGGATACTCCAGGCTGAGTCCCCAACACTCACCTGGGGGTGACCCCTCCCACCAAACCACGGGCATGCAGAGATAAGGGGAACCCTGCTCTCTCTGGGTCAAGGGGAAAACACTATGGGCTGCTGCTGCTGCTGCTGGTAAGTCACTTCAGTCGTGTCCGACTCTGTGTGACCCTGCGGACTGCAGCCCCCAGGCTCTCCCGTCCCTGGGGTTCTCCAGGCAAGAACACTGGAGTGGATTGCCATTTCCTTCTCCAATGCAGGAAAGTGAAAAGTGAAAGTGAAGTCTCTCAGTCATGTCCGACTCTGTGCAACCCCATGGACTGCAGCCTACCAGGCTCCTCCGTCCATGGGATTTTCCAGGCAAGAGCACTGGAGTGGGGTGCCATTCCTTCTCTGAAAACACTATGGGCTACTCCCCACATAAACAAGGTAGTAATACTCCCATTTTACACAGAAAAAACCAAAAGTCATGAGCTGTTATATTCTGATTAGACCTACTTGTTCAGTTACTTAATTAATATTCCATTCCTATGATTTACATCAAATCCCAAGAAACCCTCACAATGAGCACGTGGGGAATCTTGACTCCACAGAACAACACCACTCTCAAACATTTCAATAACTAATTCTTGATCAAATGCCTCAGGCTTTGTTCTCCAATACCCACCGAAGTGGTTTACAGTTTCCCATCCTTCCTGCTGTGCCCTCCCCTGACCCTCTGGATGCAACTGCCTTCTGTCTTCTTGACTGCCCCCCATGTGGGAATCAGGCAGCTTTGGAGCCTTAACCTTAGTTCCATCATCCATGGCCTCAGATATGTGGCCAAGCGACTCTGAATCTTCTCAATGGTGGGTGAAACGAACCTAAGGGGTCATGTCTTGGTGGAAGGTCAGGCACTCTGGTCACACAGATAAGCTCTTAAACCCCCTGCACAGGAAAGAAGCAGGAGCAGGCACAGCATGAGCCCCCCGGTGGGTGTCACAGCCCCGCAGGGCAGACACGCTCGTCAAATGCAGAGGCAGCTCACTTTGGGGTGAATCTAGTTGATGCCCTTCAGAGACATGGTGAAATACTCCATGGATTTCTGCCCTTCTAAATATTATTTGCAGAAACAGTCATCACTGCATAATTTTTGTTTAGGAAAGTATTTGTCTCTAAGGAAAAAAATTAAACTAATTATATTCTTCATTGAACAAATTAGTATGCCCACTCAAAGCATATCCTGACATTAGTTGATGCTCCCCATCTTCCAAAAAGATAAGAAATATAGTCATTTGTTTCCTTTCAGCCTGCTCATCTCCAGGTGTCCCATTTTCCCAGGAGGGTGTGTTTCCTTCAGAGTACAAGTCCCACCTACTCTCTTATCTTCAGAAGAGAGCTCAGGCTTCAGCCATAAATTCAACCTTTGACATAAATACCTCAGATGACCTAGTGGCCCAGGAGAATGAGAAGCTGTCCTAATGTGGTGAGAAACCTTGGTTTCCTCCCCAACTAATCTTCTGCCAAGCCTCCTCCCCTCTGGATTATTATCCTAAAGAAGTCTGTGGGCAGCAGCTGCTGTGTGAGAGAAGAGGGTCTCCGGAGGCCCAGCACCACCCCACCCTCTCCCCAGCAGCCCTAATTCTGGGTCTGGTTTCTTGTGTCCTTTATTTTTAGCACGAGCGCTCTTTCCAGCCATCCTAGGACTTCCTTTAGAGGCAGTTCCTGAAAGATTCCCCAACCACCATTGGCCCCATTTGCCACTTCTGTACTTCCCTTCTGAAACTAAATTCAGTTCTTTCAAAAAGATTGAGTCCAGCGACTTCCCTGGAGGTGCAGTGGAGGGAACACAGGTTTGACCTCTGTCTGGGAAGATCCCACATGCCGCAGAGCAAGGAAGCCTGTGCGCTCCGACTCCTGAAGCGCACACAGCCGGAAGCAGGTGCTCCACAGAGCAAGGAAGCCTGTGCACCCCGACTCCTGAAGCGTGCACAGCCGGAAGCAGGTGCTCCACAGCAAGGGAAGCCGCCACAGTGAGAAGCCCAAGTGCCACGGTGAAGAGCAGGCCATGAAGGCCAGAACCACAGAAAGCGGGTGTGGCAGCAGCGACAGCCCAGTGCAGCCAGAAGAGATTAATTAACTAGCTGAATTTTTAAAAGTCTGAGCCCAGAAAAAAAAAAAAAAGTGACGTTTCATTTCTCTTTATTTTCATGCTTCTTCTGACATTTTGCACCTGGTTCTGTTGGATATTTAGGATGCTTACAAAACTCCAGGTCACAGAAAAGGAGGAATTCCCAGTGTGTTCAGCATCTCAGGGAACAGGCACACATCACTTCTGCTGAATAGTCCAAGAAGATGTGAGGGTAACAATGAACCAAAACCACCAGAAAACCCCAGGAGGAGAGCAGCCCATGGATCCCGGAGCTGTTGTCTGCGGGGCTCACTCGGGGCAGCAGAGGACCCACAGGGTGGCTGTGCTTCCTGAGCCCCCAGACTGCTGGGGAAGGCTGCCGTCTTTCAGTGATGATTCAACTCCCCATCAGGAAAACCAGGCCAGATCTCAGCATCTCGACTCAGTAAATACCTTCAGGACCCATCCCAAGTCCACCCTCTCCTCCTCTCTCTCAGGCAGCATGAATGCAGTGTGGGCTAGGTCGCTGATCGTCCTGGGGTGCTAAGGCCAGGGCTGGCCACATAACTCACCACCCAGGGATTCTCGGGGTCATAAGGACTTACCTACTTCCCCATTCAGGGTGAGGAACAGCAGTGTCTGTGACAGGCAGGACGTCCCGATAAGGCAAAGGGACAGGCCGAGTCAAGGGAGAAACGACAGGAGGCTGTCCGTGCAGGAAGCTGACCAGGGCAGCATGGCCAGCCCCTCTGTTCAGGGACAGGCGGGCGCCCTTGTCACCAGAAGCAAACGCGATTCAGCCGGGGTCCCAGGGCTGTGACTCACAGCAGGTAATGACACCAGCTTCTCGGTCCCTGAACCAGGCGGGCACTTGTGAATCTGGGATGGCCAAGGAGAGCCAAGCCAGGTGGAAGATCAGCCCACGGAGCCTGCGGACCTTGACATCCACTGGGCGGAACCCAGAGAGAAGGGCTGACCAGTCACCAACTCTCAGTGAGGGGGAGGCGGGAAGCTTTGGCCTGAGTCTCATTCCTGGACCTACCTACAAGGTTAAAGACTGACCTGACCATTACTAGATTCTTTTTAACAGAAGCCCAGGGTTCCTACTGTACCCAGTTTCTAATGGGCCAAGGTGAAGATGGAAGAAAACTTTAGCATCCTTCCTTCTTGGATTCAGTTGTAAATTCGTCCAATATTTACCGGACATTTTTTATCACTAGTGATAAAGAACAAAGTCTCTATTTGAGAAGCTCATTCTCTGCCGGTAATACAGAAAGTAAACCCCCATCACAGGGCAGTGGAGAGTCCACTCACTCCGCCCAGGAGTCTAGAAGCCCTGATATTCCCATGGGGAGAGGAGGTTCAGGTGAGTCTTTAAAAGTGGGACTCTTACCTGGAGGTGGAGGCAGCTAGTGTGAAGAACAGGAACGTCTGTGAAAATGAACCTCATTCCCCGCATTCTCCTCTCAGGTGCTGGACCACATGGCACCCTGGGCTGTTCTGTGAAATCCCCATGCCTCCCCCACCCCACCCCCCCCCAGTCACAGAGCATTTCCCTTCTCTGTGATTTCCCTGAAACACGCTTCTCTTCCAGCGACAGACAGCTCATTCCTCCACTGGCTTCAGGCCTTTACTGAAACGCCCCCTCCTGGGGGAGAGATCCCACAGCACACACGGAAGGCATCAGCTCCATCCTTCTCTTCCACTTGTCCTGCCCTCTCGCTCTCTCTTATTTCTTGCATCTCTGACAGCCTCTAGGGATGGGGCTGTGGGTGAAGGGAGAAGCGGGGAGAGGGTAGGGTGGTATCTTCTCTCCACAGGCTTTGCTGGAAAAGTAACTGCTTTTCTTCAGACAAGGCATGAATATAAATTGCAGGGAAATTGAAACTTAAATTGAAGGTGTTAATAAATTGAACATTAACTGTGAAAGACAACAAACATGAAACCTTTTGGAGCATACCTAACAGAATGCTATTATGATGTCTGGGGGGATGAAGAACTTTAAAAAGCCAAACAGATGGGTAAGCAAAAGATGGATAAATATGATCATGTTACAAGTAACAACTGCCGCTCATCAAAAGACATCACAAAATGAGGAAAGCAGAAGCTGGGGAGTGGGAGTAACATGGGCAACAAGTGTGAAGATCTTTCACCAAGAAATATCTTTTTAAGGTAGATGTCAAAAACACGTTAACAGGCATTGCATGGAAGGTGAAACATGGAAGTCCAAGGAACACTTAAAATGTGATCAGTTTCACTTGTGACAAATTAAATACGAGTGAAAATGGCAACTAAACACCGGCTCACGGCTCACGGCTCACGGCTCACGGCTCACGGCTCACGGCTCACGGCGGAGCAACATTTGTGAGTGACTGAAAAGCCTGGCCCGGGTGTGGAACAGAAGAAGCTGGCATTCCTTGTTAATCGGAATGGCAACTGCTGTAACATAGCACAGCTGGACAAGTGCACACCCCAGGTTTCATTACTGCCCATCCAGCTCATAAAGTAGATACATGTGAATGAGATTCTTAACAGCAAAGAGCTGCAGACAGCTCCAGCACCCAGCAACAATAGAATGGATGGATTTGGTACGTTTAAAGCATGGACTACTATATAGCAGAAAAGTAATTCAATGGATGCACACGAATGAATGAACCTCAGAAACCGATACCACACACAAAATAAATATTATGTCACAAAAGGATAATCACTGTGATTCTGCTTACATAAAGGGACAAAAGAGGGAAAGCCTGTGTACTCTTTAGGAACTCATATGCACGTGCAAATCTCAAATAAAAGGCGGGGGATGACATGGAATTGAGATATACAGAAAAATTAGAATCTTTTAAAATGAGAGTGGGTGCTGAGAACATGAGAATTTGCTTTACTCATATTCTGCAAATTATGCACTTATATTACCTGCAAGCTTTTCTTTGTATAATCTACTTCTCAGTAAGATTTGTGCCACATATCAAAATAAATTCCAAGTGGCATTTAATATAAAATTTGATACCATAAACCTTAAGAATAAAGTGTAACTATGCATGCAATCTTGAGATGGGGAAGACCTTGATAAACTCTGATGGACTGAGTTGTGTCCCCCCAGGTAGATGTGTTGATGTTCTAACCTGCAGGGACTCAGAATGTGACTGTATCTGCAGACAGAGTTTCTAAAGAGATAAATAAATGGAGACCTTTGAGTTGTTCCCTAATCCAGTATGAGTCTTGTCCAAGTAGGAAAAGGAAACTGAACACAGAAAGAAACCCCAGGAATGGGTGCACACAGGGGAGGGGCAAGTGAGACCCAGAGAAAGGTGTTGTCTGCACGTGAGCAAGTCCTTGGGAGAATCAACCCCAAGCACACTATGGTCTTGGATGTCCAGCCTCTGGAACTGCAAGAAAACAGATGTCTCCCCTTCAAGCTTCTGGGGATGCGCTATTTGGTCATGGCAGCCCCAGCACACTAATAAATAAGCGTTACACTGAAAGCCAGAGCACGCAGGAAAGTCTTCATGGGCTTTGCTACAACATCGCCAAACACTTACATGTCAAAGAGGAAACGGAAAGTTACAAACCCCAAACTATAATACACTTGACACAAGTCTGACATTGCCAACACGTAGCTCCTAGAAATGTGTAATAAACCAAGCAATCTAGAAGAAAGTTTGGCCAGATCCATAAACAGAAATGCTCATTAAAGAAATACAAATGCTTATTAGAAGATGAAAAACAGTCAGCTTCCCTCAACAAATTAAGGCTGATATATTATTTTGTCTTCTATTAAGAGACAAGTGTCTCATAAAAGAATACCATACACATTTAACAAAGATTGTAGCCATCATCCTTGGCAGCTCTAAGCATTCAACATTCCTTCTTGTTTGGTCCTTCGATGGTACATACAGCTCAAAGAGTGGTAAAAATGATTTATGCTTGGCATGGAAATTTTAAGTCTCACTCCTGGGAATTTATACCAGGTAATTAGGTAAACATTTTTGACATTAGAATATGTACTCTAAAATGAGAAATAATCTTTACTCTCAACATAAAGATTTGGTTAAATAAAGTATAGCAACTTTCACACCATGGAAATGTTTAAATTGGAAAGGAAATAAACCAAAATATGAAGTGAGATCATCTCTGATAGGTAGATTTTCTGAATTGTATACAAGTAAATTTAAATGTCTTCTTTCCTAGTTATCAATATTTTTCAAAGTTTGCTACAATAAAATATAGATTGCTTTGGTAGTAATGTGGTGGTGGTTTCATCACTCAGTTGTGTCTGACTCTTTGTGAACCCATGGACTGTAGCGCACCAGGCTCCTCTGTCCATGGGTTTCCCGGGCAAGAATAGTGGAGTGGGCTGCCATTTCCTTCTCCAGGGGATCTTCCCGACTCAGGGATGGAACCCATGTCTCCAGCACTGCAGGCAGATTTATTACAGCTGAGCCTCCAGGGAAGCGCAGGAAATCTATAAAGTCACTTCAAAGAGACATGAAAGCAGCTGATGAGGGATCTGAGCAGAGTGGGAAGCGGCCCCCGTGGGCCTGAGACCCAGGGACAGGACTCATCTGCATTTGAATCCTGGTCACTCTCACTTGCCCTGTAATCTTGGCTGGGTTTCTAAAAGTACCGAAGTGTGAGCTTTGTCAGCTGCCTCAGAACCTTGTTTCCTGAACTCAAAGGGCTCAGAGTGGGCACAGAGAAAGGCTGCTGCTCACCAAATCCTCCAACCTTGTACAGTGAAAAGTAGATTTTTAAAGCTGAGAGTAATGAGGTCTTTTTTGAACCAAGGGAGATGCAAAGCAGAAACAGGCCAGACAGCTGGAAAGAATCCAAAGCAGGACCAGAATCCAGAGGATGCTAAGCATGGTCACCCTGCACTCAGTATCACGAGTCATTCCCTGGGGTTTGGGGGGATTGCTAGCTACCTTCACTATACTAGCTGCCCTCACAGACGTGAAGAACTGACTCACTGGAAAAGACCCTGATGCTGGGAAAGATTGAAGGCAGAAGGAGAAGGGGACGACAGAGGATGAGATGGTTGGAGGGCATCACCGACTCGATGGACATGAGTTTGAGTAAGCTCCAGGTGTGGGTGATGGACAGGGAGGTCTGGTGCCCGTGGGGTCGCAGAGAGTTGGACCTGACTGCATGACTGAACTGAACTGAGCTCCCCTCATATAAGTGCCAATACATGTCTTATCTCATGTAATTTTCCACGCAGCTCTATGAGCAATAGGATTGTCATTTGTACTCTGGAAGTAAAGAAACAGGTGATTAAAGACATTAGGTGTCCTGTCCAAAATCGCACAAGTAGACAGGGGTAGTGATAGGATGTGGATGTTTGTGTGACTCAGAGCCAGCTCGTGTTCACCCCACTCACACAAGCACAGTTTGCTTCAGGCTTGTGCACTGAGAACGACTGGCTTCTCACCTCCGCATCTGATGACACACTGCTGCGACACTCAGCTGGGCATCAGAAGAAAGAGAAAGATGCAAAGCTAAGTTTACATGGGGCACATTGTGATATAAGGTCATTTTTTTTTCCTGGTTACTCTTTTCCTTCAGTGGTGACCCCCCCGCCCCGGTTCTGGATGCTCATCTTTGAGGGATGGCGCTCACCTGGTGGTGAAGCTGCAGGTGCAAGGCCCCAGGAGCCCCTTGTGCATCACCCTCTCTCAGCTCAGCCATCTGCAGAGCATCTCCAGATCTAAGTGAGATCACGAGCGCACAGCCCTCCCAGCTGTTTCCCTGAGGCTCCTCTGCCTGCAGTCCCTTCCTGCCCCCAGGGAGGGCCTTTCTTATCTCCCCACATCTTCCCTTCCCTCTTTCTCAGGAAAGTGGCTTCTGAACTGCTTTTCAGAGGATACATATTATCAAATTACCTTTCTTCATTCTAACTCCCTGATACAAAGAAATTCTTCCTACCAGTAGGGGGGCCATGTATCTTTTAAAAAGATACATTTTTTAAGGAACACATTTAAATTTTAAAGAAATTCTTCCTACCAGTAGGGGCCCATGTATCTTTACAAAAGATACATTTCCCTACCTGTTTTCATTTCTTACTGCTGGTATAACAAATGAGCACAGGTTCACTTTCTCATCCGTCTGGAGAAGTCTGATGCGGATCTTGCTGTGCGGACAGCGAGGTGTCGGCGGGCTGTGCTCCTTCTGGAGGACCTGGGGGTGCTCTTCCTAGGGGTCGAGGTGTCGGCGGGCTGTGCTCCTTCTGGAGGACCTGGGGGTGTTCTTCCTAGGGGTCGCCGCACTGCTCGCCTGTGGGCGCAGCAGCCACTTCAGCCCCGCGGTGGCTCACGTCCTCACGGCTCCTTCACCAGCTGTGACCCTCCTGAGTCCCTCTCTGACTTCTGAGGACCCTCGGGATTACGTTGCATCCTCACCAGTGACCCGAGGGCCTCCGGGTGTATATACTTTCTTTAACCACACCCACACAAGTCCCTTTTGCCCTGTGAGTTAACAGTCACAGGATCTGGGGATTAGGACCCAGACGTCTTTAGGGGGGAGGGAAACTGTTGATCACACTACTCTCTCTGCACAACTTGAGAGAAAATTACTTTAAACAATTGCAAGGTACCTTCACAACAGCTCAGAGTATCATCACCTACTAAAATATGACATACAGATAACACAACAGTTGGGTCATAATGTGGGTCACAATAAACAGGCCTAGAAGAATGCTTTCCTAATTTTTCACCAGCGAGAAACAACGATCAGGTTTCATTTGGGTGACACCTGTCGCCGTGGTTTCCTGAAGCGTGAGGTCGGGGAGGGTGGGTGCGGTCTGCACAGACAGGGCTGAGGCGGGAGAGGTCCCGGTGAGCACAGGCACGGAATCCAAGGGACAGTGAGGCCTCTGCAGGGTTCAGGCAGGAGGACCCCTGGACGTCAGGGTGGGAGCTGGGTGGGCAGGATGCGGCTGCGGGTGTGGGGGTCCCTGAGACGCTGAGTCCTCTCACCACCGATTTGTGCAAGGGCCCCACTCTTTAACTCCTAGTCACCCCGTGATGTCCTGGTCTACAGCGTCCATTCAGCACAGAAGCGCAGCGTATTAGCAGCAGCGTGGCAGGACTGCAGAGGGCGGCTCGGCCCGCTGAGATCAAGAAGCACTTGAGAGGCAGCACCGATGCTGAGCCCGGAGCCCCGGGAGACTCCTTCCGCCCCGGCCGTCGGCGATCCCCAGCCCCGGAGCTTCCCGATCCGGTCCTCTGCTGGAGAGGGGCCCGGGGCCCGCACGTCTGAGCCCTGGGCCCCGCGACCGAGCTCGGGTGTGCTGCGCGCCCCTTCTCCCGGTCCTCCGCTCCCGGTTCCTTCAGCTGCCGGAGGCCCAGGGTCGGGCCCTGGGAGGCGAGCGGGCGGGGACGGGAGGCCCTGTCGGTGGCCGCGTGCGGGGAGCGGGTGCAGTTTCTCCCCGCGGGGCCGAGCCCGGTCGGTCGGAAGCCCTTAGTCAGGCGAAGGGGCCGCTGTATCGCCCGC
The DNA here is from genome assembly GCF_001704415.2 of Capra hircus. Taxonomy (NCBI): domain Eukaryota; kingdom Metazoa; phylum Chordata; class Mammalia; order Artiodactyla; family Bovidae; genus Capra; species Capra hircus. Next base: position 1,149 of record NW_017216713.1, on the reverse strand, counting down.
GGGATCCCCGGGTCCTCCGCATCTCCCGTCCGTGGGGGATCGGAAACCGTCTCCGGGGCACGGAGACCGCCCCGCTCTCTCCTCGCCGCCTCCCCGGCTTCTCGGGGCGCACCCGGCTCCCGGGTTCCAGCGGCGGCCAGGGGCCCGGAGCTCCTGCGGGGACGGGACCCCAGATCCCGCCCGGCCCCGGGCCCTCCGTGCGCGTCGCCTGCCCCGCGGGCGCGGCTTCCCGGAGCGGCCGGCCGAGCAGCAGCCCCAGCCAGGGAGATGCGGCCTCTGGAGGGCGCCGTCGGACGCGGACACGGGGCGGCCTGGGCTTCTGGCTCCGCCGGCCGCCCCGTCTGCAGCCCGAGGCCGGGGGACACCAAGCGAGGCGGCCTCGCCCTCTGCCCGAGGAGCGCAGGGGCGGCCCCGAAACTACGGACTCGGGGTCAACTGCACGCGCGCCGCTTCTTTGATCCATGTCTCTGGTGTGAAAGAACCCAGATTTTCCCACTCTGGGCGGAAGAAAGGTTCTTTGTAAAGTTTTGTAGAAGGCGTTCTTTCTCCTGGCCAAAATAAGACGGTTGGTGATTTGAAACGCCACCGTCACCCACGCTGTTGGCGGTGAGTCCTGAAGGGCAGGTCTGAGCCCGACCCGCTGTGGGTGCGCGGAGCACAGAGCAGTGCCCTCTCGGCTGCTCGTCAGCCGTCAGAGAGGCAGATTCTCAGGCTGGACTCCAGCTCCAGGGCTGGGGCTGGAAAGGTAGCTTCTGTCCCTGGGAGCCTCAGTAGGTACTGACGACCTGATGGGAGGAACTGTGCCCAGCAAGTAACTGCTGCTCAAAACTCGATGGGCGCCAGCGCGCAGCAGGAAAGGGGTACCGGACAGGACAGCTTCCCTCCCTGCTGGAGGCTGGGGACGCACAGATGAGCTTGTTGCCGCAAAAAACAGAAATGCAGTGTTTCCTGTCCTGAGAACAAGGAAAGTAAACTGCGAAGACTAGACGAGAAACGTGGCCGGTCGCCAAAGAGTTAATCACTCCTAGTTTTACTTGAGGTGTTCTAACCTGTGTGTCTGTAACCAGGAGTCCCTGATCCTGTACTTTCCATCCTGCACCACGTTTTGCTCTCCTGCACCCTCTTGTAGCAAGTCACCCCTTAGAGCTG
>NW_017216712.1:0-13016 GCF_001704415.2 Capra hircus | reverse complement strand
TACTACACGTTAGGGCTCCCCGGGAAAGAAATGGCATCAATTTTGGCCTCCTTAGAGGCCCAGTATCCAAGATCGTGTCACAGGATAATTTTCGCCGCACAAGGGATCAAGACTGGTTCCAGACAGACCTAAGCTCACTAGCTCTGCTCGCCTGCAGAGAATGAAATATTGGTTTGATGAAGCACACGAAAGAATGCGTGGGATTCTTCGGCTTATGGAGGAGACAAATTCAATCGCAGGGCCCAAGGACGAGGCCTTGATTGCTGCGGAGCTTTTGGCAAATGAGGGTTCTTATTAAAGGATAAAAGGAGATAGAGAAAAGCTTCTGTACAGTGACATCACAAGGGGCACGCGATGCAGGAAAGCGTACCCCTTGCTAAGTGTTAGTAATGGAGTTATATACCTCCATAAGTTATGAACCAACGGAACAAGAATGTCTGGAGGTTGTATAAGACTCCGTCACTAGACCTTTTACTCCCATAAATTGACATTTTGCCAGATAACCAGGATTACGGCCAGAAAGGTTTTTTTCCCAGAGACGCGTCGCTCAGAAGACGGATGCATGATTAGTTATATTAAGTGCGCTGACTTAGCAACTGCTTGAAAATCCATCCCATTGCTTTTTTCCTCCTTCTGACAGAGCTAGCTTTGTTCCCTGCTTTGGGATGTCTCAACCGAAGGGGCGGTCCATAGCTACTCGCCTGGGGCCCATTGGATGTGCAAGGTGCCCTCGACTAGGTGACCCTAGCATGGGCACTCAACCCCCTCAGACACACTCCGAGGCTTCTTTCTCATGGAAGCACTGCTCCAACCTAGGAATGTGTCTGCAATGCTTTGGAAAGTGCAGTGAGACACACAGCCCTGACTCTGCAATTGAGGCCCTCAGAGCAAGCCTGCAGCTCTGATGTCTGAGAAAGCAAAACACTTGCTGCAAAGAGAGGCCTGAAAACACACTCTCTGTGGATGACTTTCCTTCCTCTAAGGAAGATAGTTTCCCAGTCTCCTGCTTCCTGAATGTCACACAGCTGGAATGCGCTTGCTTGGAGGTCGTGATTCAGTGGCAATGACCCCTGAGGCCCTTTGCCCAGGGAGGGCTCCCACACTCACAGGCAAATCAAAGCAACTTCAAGTGAGTCAGCTCTTCACATCAAGTGGCCAAAGTATTGGAGTTCAGGTTCAGTATTAGTCCTTCCAATGTATATTCAGACCTGATTTCCTTTAGGATGGAGTGGTTGCGTCTCCTTGTAGTCTAAGCGACCTACAAGCATCTTCTCCAACACCACAGTTCAAAAAGCATCAAGTTTTCAGCTGTCACTTTCTTTATAGTACATCTTTCATATCCATCCATGACATATGGAAAAACCATAGCCTTGACTGGATGGATCTTTTGTTGGCAAAGCAACGTCTCGGCTTTTTATTACGCTGTCTAGTTTGGTCATCACTTTTCTTCCAAGTCATAAATATGTTTTAAGTTCATGGAGGCAGCCATCACCTGCAGTGATTTCCAAGCCCCCAAAAATAGTCTGCTGCTGTTTCAATGTTTTCCCATCTATTTGCCATGAAGTGATGAGACTGGATGCAATGATTTTACTTTTCTGAATGCTGAGCTTTAAGCTAACTTTTTCACTCTCCTCTTTCACTTTCATCAGGAGACTGTTTAGTTCTTCTTCACTTTCTGCCATAAGGGTGGTGTCATCTGCATATCTGAGATTATTGATATTTTCTCCAGCAAACTGGATTCCAGCGTGTGCTTCTCCAGCCAGTGTTTCTCATGATGTACTCTGCATATAAGTTAAATAAAGCAGGTGACAATATGCAGCCTTGACATATTCCTTTTCCTATTTAGCACCAGTCTGTTGTTCCATGTCCAGTTCGAACTGTTTCTTCCTGACCTGCATACAGGTTTCTCAAGAGACAGGTCAGGTGGTCTGGTATTCCCATCTCTTTCAGAATTTTTCCCAGTTTATTGTGATCCACACAGTCAAAGGCTTGGCATAGTCAATAAAGCAGAAATAGATGTGGTTTTTTTCTGGAACTCTCTTGCTTTTTGAATGATCCAGTGGATGTTGGCAGTTTGATCTCTGGTTTCTCTGCATTTTTTAAATCCCTCTTGAACATTTGGAAGTTCACAGTTCATGTGAACTTGGAGAATTTTGAGCATTATTTTACTAGTGTGTGAGATGAGTGCAATTGTGCAGCAGCTTGAATATTCTTTGTCATTGCCTTTCTTTGGATTGGAAGAAAACTGACCTAATGACTAGGTGTTTTGAAGAAAAAAAATCATTTTAACCCATTTTCTCTGAAGTGCAAGGCATATCATGGCCATCCCTGAATCATAAAGTCACCTTTTCTTTATGTAGTCATAGTTTCATGCCTAAATTATAGGCCAACTCGTGCTCAAATTGACTCTGATGTCAGGGGCAGATCAACTAATAAAAAAGCTTGGATTGTCCCTCTGGAGGAAAGTGAGATCTTGGTCCACGAGAAGAATCTGAAGGGTTAAGGGAACTTGCAAGAGTGGGGAAAGCTTAGTCCATCCTACATGTACCAAAATCTTAAATAAGGCTTATTTACTTTACCGAAGTAAAAAAACAGATGATGAAAACAATTATAAATCAAGGAAAGGTAAAGAAACTCATAGTCTGTTATCAAAAATTGCATTCTAAGAAAACTTTGTTCTCTTAACCTAGAGAGGAGACTAAATTCCATCTGGTGCCAGCTTACCAGAAGACAAACAAACAAACAAACAAATTATCGGTAAGCTTAAAAAAGTATATTCCATATATCTTGAAGTAGCAGTATTTCTGCAAAGGCATCAGTGTGAAACCATAGAGGAGATGGTTAAAACCTGATTAAATAGAAATTACAATGTAATCTGGTCACTGCTGCGACTTGCAATGCTTTAATATGACAACTGGAATTATAACTGACAGCATTTGACCAGACATATCAGATTTTCAGGATGTCACATAATTTCTAGGATATCTATATTAGGAACTGAAGGAATCTTTGAACCTAGGAAAGAAAACAACAGTCTCAAAGGCCCTTGCTGAATCATCTATCAGCAAGGAATGTCTTTGCAAGGATCGCAAAGTGAAGGGAAAATACACCGACCTGCCTCTGCAACTTCGTCCTCTGAGCAGATCTGGAGGTCTCCCTTTGTATAAGCTAACCTGTTCCTTCCAAATAGAGGTTTGCAACACAAAACAAGTGGCCGCCTATTCTTCCCCGAAGGAGGCTCTCTTTCCCCACATCCTGCGAACTCCCTTTCCAGCTCCTGGAAAAGCGCTTCTTGCAGTTCCTTTCAGAAAATCCTATGGACGGAGAAGCCTGGTAGGCTGCAGTCCGTGGGTCGCTGAGGGTCGGACACGACTGAGCGACTGCACTTTCATTTTCACTTTCATGCATTGGAGAAGGCAATGACAACCCACTTACTGTCCTTGCCTGGAGAATCCCAGGGACGGGGAGCCTAGTGGGCTACCGTCTATGGCGTCGCACAGAGTCGAACACGACTGAAGCAACTTAGCAGCAGCAGCAGCAGCAGTTCCTTTCTTAGGGCAGTTATCCCTGAGATTGGGACCTGGAAAGCAGAGCCACCTCCACACACACGTCTTTTCTGTCCCTTTCCTCTGGAGGAGAGCTTTAGTGAGCCTAGGTCTGTCAGGAAAATTCTTGGCTTTGACGGGATCACACCCGGTGTGTGAACCTGCATACCCGACTAGGGGCCACAGGGCACCTGTTTTGCTCAAGCGGTCCTGAGGGTGCAGCATAGCAAGAGCTTAAAAATCCATCCAATTTGTCTTTTTTTTACCTCAGAGAGAACGAGTTTGCTCCACCTCCACCCTTTGGCAGTGTGGAGGGAAGAGGGCACCACCCTCTCCCAAAGGGGACATAGGGCCTACCAGGAGAGAAAGGCCCCTTGAGGAGCTGAGCCAGGTAGGCAGCCAGTGATGTCAAGCACACTCCCGCTGCTTGCTTCTTCATGGGCACTCCACGATCTGCTAGGAATGTCTTTGCAAGGATCTCAAAGGGAAGGGAGATACATGGCCCTGTCTCTGGAACTTCAGTCCTCTGAGCAGATCTGGAGGTCTTGAGTTGTATAAGCAAACCTGTTCCTTCCAAATAGAGGCTTGCAAACACACCCCGGTGGTTGCCTCTTCTTCCCCGAAGAAGTCTTTCTTTCCCCACATGCTGCGAACTCCCTGTCCCAACCTCCAAGAATAGCGCTTCTTGCCATTCCTTTCTTAGAGGCAGTTATCCCTGAGCTTGGGGCCGTAGGAGTAGCCCCACACTCACAGGGAAAGGCAAAGACTCCTCCATACATCTCCTCTATCCCTTTGCTCTGGAGGAGAGCTCTAGTGAGCCTAGGTCTTTCAGGAAAATTCTTGGCTTGGACAGGATCTCACCCTGTTTGTCAACCTGCATACCCAACCAGGGGCCACAGAGCACCTGTTTCAGTAAAGTGGGCCCTGAAAGGGTGCAGCCTAGCAAGAGCTTGAAAATCCATTCCAATTGCTGTTTTTGTACCTCTGACAGAGCGAGCTTGGCTCCACCCTTTGGCAGTGAGGGAGAAAAGAGGCATGACACCCTCCCCAAGGGGACATGGGGCCTACTTCGAGAGGAAAGGCCCCTTGTGGAGTTGAGGCCAGGAAGGCACACAGTCGTGTCAAACACACTCCCACTGCTTGCTTCTTCATGGGCACTCCTGCTATCAGCTAGGAATGTCTTTGCAATGATCACAAAGGGAAAGGGGAGATACAGGGGCCCTGCCTCTGGACCTCCGGTGCTCTGAGCAAATCTCGCGAGGTCTCCTGTTGTTGGTTAAGGTCAAAGGTCGCGTTCAAGGTCAAGGTCAAGGTCAAATTCAAGTTCAAGTTCACAGTCAAGTGCAAGTTCAAGGTCAAGTTTAAGTTCAAGGTCAAGTTCACGTTCAAGATCAAGTTCAAGGTCAAGGTCAAGGTCAAGTTCAAGTTCAAGTTCACGGTGAAGTTCAGGGTTAAAGTTCAAAGTCAAGGTCAAGGTCAAATTCAAATTCAAGTTCACGGTCAAGTTCAAGTTCAAGGTCAAGTTCAAGTTCAAGGTCAAGTTCAAGTTCAAGGTCAAGTTCAAGTTTCAAGGTCAAGTTTACGTTCAAGTTCAAGATCAAGGTCAAGGTCAAGCTCAACGTTCAACGGTCAAGTTCAACTTCAAGGTCAAGTTCACATTCAAGTTCAAGTTCAAGGTAAAGGTCAAACTCAAGTCAAGGTCAGGTTCAAGGTCAAGGTCAAGTTCAAGTTCAAGTTCAAGTTCACGGTCAAGTTCAAGCCAAGGTCAAGTCAAGTTCAAGTTCAAGGACAAGGCAAGGCAAGGCCTAGCCCACGGGCAAGGCAAGGGCAAGGGCAACGCCAAGGCAAGGCCAAGGACCAGGCCAAGGCAAAGGCCTAGGCCTCCAAAGCGAAGCCCAAACCCCGTAACGCCTGACAGAAGGCAGAAGCCACTAGGCCCCTGCTGCAGAGGAAGCCACTGAAGGCAGCAAGGCCACAGAGATCCCAGACTCCCATTCCCACAGGAAGATGTGAGGATAAAGGGCTTCATCCAACACAGCACCCGCTCCCACCAACCCCCAAACCGTGGCGGTACTTCTGGAGTCTCCCAGGGGAGTCAGTCCTCGTCTCGAGTGGGCGCATGCACGTTCGCTTTTCCTCCCGAGCTGTAGCAGAACTGTCACGCTTCCCTTCGCGTGGATCAAGGGATCTGTGGCTTTCCCTCGAGGCTTTCCCACGAGGCTTTCCCACGAGGCTTTCCCACAGGGCTGTCCCACGTGCCACCATCGTGTGAGTCGGTCCTCCGCGTGAACGTCGAGGCAGTGCAGGGTAAACAAGTTCTCTGGAAAGGACTGAGACATCTGGGGGCGACTGTTGGAATGGTGGAACGACCTGGAGTTCCTCTCACCTTTCTTGTGGAGCGTGCCTCCTCTTGAGATGCGACAGGTACGACAGGAATTTTTCCCGGCCAATCAGGTAAAGGATCCTCATCTTGAGCCAGGAGGGGGAATTGGGGCTCCTCTGGATGTGGGTGGTACCCTGTTGATTCCTATGGAGTGGGCGACGGTCTCTCGTGGAACCTCTTGAGTTGCAGCTAGGGTGTGAAGGACCTTTGGAAGTTCCAGAGGTTAGGTGTGATTAGCGTCGAGACGCCTCAGCAGAAATGGGCCTCATCTCGCCTGGAGGGAGAGAACCTAATGGATTTTCTCGAGTTGCGGCAGGTGCTCTCGACTTACGACGGGACCTCAGGGACCCGCTCTGGTGGCCTCAGGAAAGGCCAGGCGCCATGTGAGTTGCTCGGGGCCTCTCAGGATTCCTCTCCTTCGATGCCGGGGCCTAAGACCTTGTATGGAGTCGGTGCCGCGAACCTGAGGATTCCTCTCCAGTGTGGACATGGATCTTGGGGTACTTCTGGAGTCTCCCAGGGGAGTTAGTCGTCGTCTTGTGTGGGGCATGCACGTGCGCTTTCCTCCCGAGCTGTAGCAGCAGTGTCACGCTTCCCTTTGCATGGATCAAGGGATCTGTGGCTTTCCCTCCTGGCTTTCCCACGAGGCTTTCCCACAGGGCTGTCCAAGTGCCACCGTGGTGTGACGCGATCCTCGGCGTGAACGTCGAGGCAGTGCAGGGAAACCAGGTTTCCCTGGAATGGACTGAGACATCTGGGGACTCTGGAATGGTGGCACGACCCTGGAGTTCTTCTCCCCTTCCTGTGGAGAGCGCCCCCTCTGAGATGCAAAGGAAACGCCGGGATTTCTTTCCCGACCATGCAGGGAAAGGATCCGTCCTCTCGAGCTAGGAGGCGGAAACGGGCTCCTCTGAATGTGGGCGGGACTCTCGTGCTTCCTCTCGAGTGGAGACGGGTATGTCCAGGAACTTCTTGAGTTGCAGCATGGGTGTGAAGGACCTTTGGAAGTTCCGGAGTTAGGTTTGATTAGTCTCGAGACGCCTCAGAGGAAATGGGCCTCATCTCGCCTGGAGGGGAGAACCTCCTGGATTTTCTCGAGTTGCGCAGGTGCTCTCTACTTACGACGGGGACCTCCAGGGACCCGCTCTGGTGACCTCAGGAAAGGCCAGTCCCATGCGCTCGGTGGTCTCTCGGGATTCCTCTCCCGTTGATTCTGGGGCCTAAGACCTTGTGTGGAGTCGGTGCCGCGAAACCTTCGGATTCCTCTGCAGTGCTGACATGGATCTTGGGGTACTTCTGGAGTCTCCCCAGAGGAGTCAGTCCTCGTCTCGTGTGGGGGCATGCACGTGCACTTTCCTCCCGAGCTGGAGGCAGCAGTGTCACACTTCCATTCGCCGTTGATCAAGGGATCTGTGGCTTTGCCTCGAGGCTTCCCACGAGGCTTTCCCACAGGGCTGTCCCACGTGTCACCGTAATGTGAGTCGATCCTCGCTTGAAAATCGAGGTAGTGCAGGGAAAACAGGTTTCCCTGGAATGGACTGAGACATCTGGGGGACTCTGGGAATTGTGGCACGACTCTGGAGTTTCTCTCGACTTTCCTGTGGAGACCCCTCCTCTTGAGATGCAACAGGATCGCCGGGAATTCTTTCCCACCACGCAGGGAAAGAATCCCTCCTCTCGAGCTATGAGGCGCGAAACGGGGCTCCTCTGGATGTGGCGGGACTCTCGTGCTTCCTCTCGAGTGGAGACGGGTATGTCGGGGAACTTCTTGAGTTGCAGCAAGGGTGTGAAGGACCCTTTGGAAGATCCAGAGGTTAGGTGTGATTAACCTCGAGATGCCTCAGCGGAAATGGGCCTCATCTCGCCTGGAGGGGAGAACCTCTTGGATTTTCTTGAGTTGCGGCAGGTGCTCTCGACTTACGATGGGGACCTCAGGGACCCGCTCTGGTGGCCTCAGGAAAGGCCAGTCCCCCATGCGAGTTGCTCTCGGGAGCCTCTCGGGATTTCTCTCCCGTCGATGCCAGGTTCCTGCTGGTGTGGACTCGGTGCCGGAACCTGAGTATTCCCCTCAGTGCTGACATGGATCTGGGTACTTCTGGAGTCTCCCCAGGGGAGTCAGTCCTCGTCTCGAGTGGGGCATGCACGTGTGCTTTCCTCCCGACTGTAGCAGCAGTGTCATGCTTCCCTTTGCGTGGATCAAGGGATCTGTGGCTTTCCCTCGAGGCTTTCCCATGAGGCTTTTCCCACGAGGCTTCCCACAGGCTGTCCCACGTGCCACCGTGGTGTGAGTCGATACTAGGCTTGAAAGACGAGGCAGTGCAGAGAAAACAGGTTTCCCTGGAAAGGACTGACATCTGGGGGACTCTGGGAATGGTGGAACGACCCTGGTGTTCCTCTCGCCTTTCCCGTGGACAGCACCTCCTCTTGAGATGCGCCGGGAAAGCCGGGAATTCTTTCCAGACCAACAGGGAAAGGATCACTGCTCTCGAGCTTGGAGGCGGAAAAAGGGCTCCTCTGGATGTGGGCGGACTCTCGTCCTTCCTCTCGAGTGGAGACGGGTATGTCGGGGAACTTCTTGAGTTGCAGCAAGGGTGTGAAGACCACCTTGGAAGATCCAGAGGTTAGGTGTGATTAGCCTCGAGTCGCCCTCAGCAGAAATGGGCCTCCTCTCGCCTGGAAGGGAGAACCTCTTGGATTTTCTCGTGTTGCGGCAGGTGCTTCTCGACTTACGAACGGGGACCACAGGGACCCGCACTGCTGGCCTCAGGAAAGGCCAGTCCCATGCGCGTTGCTCGGGGGTCTCTCGGGATTCCTCTCCCGTCGATGCGGGCCTAAGACCTTGTGTGAGTCGGTGCCGGAACATGAGGATTCCTCTCCAGTGCTGACATGAATCTTGGGTACTTGTGGAGTCTCCCCAGGGGAGTCTGTCCTCGTCTCGAGTGGCGGGCATGCACGTTTGCTTTCCTCTCGAGCTGTAGCAGAAGTGTCACGCTTCCCTTCGCATGGATCAAGTGAATGAGGCTTCCCTCGAGGCTTTCCCACGAGGCTTTCCACAGGGCTGTCCCACGAGCCACCGTGGTGTGAGTCGATCTCCGGCTTGAAAGTCGAGGCAGTGCAGGGAAAAACAGGTTTCCATGGAATGGACTGAGACATCTGGTGGACTCTGGGAATGGTGGCACGACCCTGGAGTCCTCTCGCCTTCCTGTGGAGAGCGCCTCCTCTTGAGATGCGCGGGAAAGCGGGAATTCTTTCCGGACCACACAGGGAAAGGATCACTGCTCTCGAGCTTGGAGGCGGAAACAGGGCTCCTCTAGATGTGGCGGGACTCTCGTCCTTCCTCTCGAGTGTAGACGGGTATGTCGGGGAACCTCTTGAGTTGCAGCAAGGGTGTGAAGGAGCCTTGTAAGTTCCAGAGGTTAGGTGTGATTAGCCTTGAGAGGCCTCGGCGGAAATGGGCTCATCTCGCCAGTAGGGAGAAACCTCCTGGATTTTCTCGAGTTGTGGCAGGTGCTCTCGACTTACCACGGGGACTTCAGGGACCGGCTCTGGTGACCTCAGCAAAGGCCAGTCCCCATGCACGTTGCGAGGTGGTCGCTCGGGATTCCTCTCCCGTCGATCGGGCATAACACCTTGTGTGGAGTCGGTGCCGAAACCTGAGGATTCCTCTCCAGTGCTGACATGGATCTTGGGGTACTTCTGGCGTCTCCCCAGGGGAGTCAGTCCTCGTCTCGAGTGGGGGCATGCACCGTGCGCTTTCCTCCCGAGCTGTAGCAGCACTGTCAGGCTTCCTTCGCATGGATCAAGGGATCTGAAGCTTTCCCTCGAGGCTTTCCCACGAGGCTTCCACAGGGCTGTCCCACGTGCCACCGTGGTGTGAGTCGATCTCCGGCTTGAAAGTCGAGGCAGTGCAGGGAAAACAGGTTTCCATGGAATGGACTGAGACATCTGGGTGGACTCTGGGAATAGTGGAACAACCCTGGAGTTCTCTCGCCTTTCCTGTGGAGAGCGCCTCCTCTTGAGATGCACCGGGAAAGCCGGGAATTTCTTTCCGGACCACACAGGGAAAGGATCCTTGCTCTCGAGCTACGAGGCGGACAGGGCTCCTCTGGATGTGGGCGGGACTCCCGTGCTTCCTCTCGAGTGAGACGGGTATGTCCGGGAACTTCTTGAATTGCAGCAAGGGTGTGAAGGAGCCTCTGAAGTTCCAGAGGTTAGGGTGTGATTAGCCTGGAGACGCCTCAGAGGAAATGGGCCTCATCTCGCCGGCAGGGGAGAAACCTCCTGGATTTCCTCGAGTTGCGGCAGGTGCTCTCAACTTCTGACGGGGACCACAGGGACCCGCTCTAATGCCTCAGGAAAGGCCAGTCCCCTTGCTAGTTGCTCGGGCCTCTCGGGATTACTCTCCCATCGATGCGGGGCCTAAGACCTTGTGTGGAGCGGTGCCGAAACCTGAGGATTCCTCTCCAGTGCTGACATGGATCTTGGGTACTTCTGGAGTCTCCCCAGAGGAGTCAGTCTTCGTCTCGTGTGGGGCATGCACGTGCGCTTTCCTCCCGAGCTGGAGCAGCAGTGTCACGCTTCCCTTCGCCTGTATCAAGGGATCTGTGGCTTTCCCTCGAGGCTTTCCCACGAGGCTTTCTCACAGGACTGTCCCACGTGTCACCGTAGTGTGAGTCGATCCTCGGCTTGAAAGTCGAGGTAGTGCAGGGAAAACAGGTTTCCCTGAATGGACTGAGACATCTGGGGGACTCTGGGAATGGTGGCATGACCCTGGAGTTCCTGTCGCCTTTACTGTGGGCAGGCGCCCCTCTTGAGATGCGACGGGAATGCCGGGATTTCTTTCCCGACCACGCAGGGAAAGGATACTACCTCTCGAGCTAGGAGGCGGAAACGGGGCTCCTCTGGATGTGGGCGGGACTCTCCTGCTTCCTCTCGAGTGAGACAGGTATGTCGGGGAACTTCTTGAGTTGCAGCCAGGGTGTAAAGTTCCCTTTGGAAGTTCCAGAGGTTAGGTGTGATTAGCCTCGAGACGCCTCAGCAAATGGGCCTCATCTCACCTGAAGGGGAGAACCTCCTGGACTTTCTATTAGTTGCGGCAGGTGCTCTCGACTTACGTCGGGGACCTCAGGGACCGCTCTGGTGGCCTCAGGAAAGGCCAGTCCCCATGCGAGTTGCTTGGGGCCTCTCGGGGATTCCTCTCCCGTCGATACCAGGGCCTAAGACCTTGTGTGAGTCGGTGCCCGGACCTGAGGATTCTCTCTCCAATGCTGACATGGATATTGGGCTACTTCTGGAGTCTCCCCAGGGGAGTCAGTCCTCGTCTCGAGTGGGGCATGCACGTGCGCTTTCCTCCCGAGCTGTAGCAGCAGTGTCATGCTTCCCTTCGCGTGAATCAAGGGATCTGTGGCTTTCCCTCGAGGCTTTCCCACGAGGCTTTCCCACGAGGCTTTCCCCAGGGCTGTCCCACGTGCCACCGTGGTGTGAGTCGATACTCGGCTTGAAAGTCGAGGCAGTGCAGAGAAAACAGGTTTCCCTGGAATGGACTGAGACATCTGGGGAACTCTGGGAATGGGTGGAACGACCCTGGGGTTCCTCTCGCCTTTCCTGTGGAGATCGCCTCCTCTTGACATACGACGGGAACGCCGGGAATTCTTTCCTGACCACACAGGGAAAGGATCCTTGCTCTCGAGCTACGAGGCGACAGGGCTCCTCTGGATGTGGGCGGGACTCCCGTGCTTCCTCTCGAGTGGAGACGGGTATGTCCGGGAACTTCTTGAATTGCAGCAAGGGTGTTGAAGGAGCTCTGGAAGTTCCAGAGGTTAGTGTGATTAGCCTGGAGACGCCTCAGAGGAAATGGCCTCATCTCGCCGGCAGGGGAGAACCTCCTGGATTTCCTCGAGTTGCGGCAGGTGCTCTCAACTTCTGACGGGGACCACAGGGACCCGCTCTAATGGCCTCAGAAAGGCCAGTCCCTTGCTAGTTGCTCGGGGCCTCTCGGGATTACTCTCCATCGATGCCGGGGCCTAAGACCTTGTGTGGAGTCGGTGCCGAAACCTGAGGATTCCTCTCCAGTGCTGACATGGATCTTGGGGTACTTCTGGAGTCTCCCCAGAGGAGTCAGTCTTCGTCTCGTGTGGGGGCATGCACGTGCGCTTTCCTCCCGAGCTGGAGCAGCAGTGTCACGCTTCCCTTCGCCTGTATCAAGGGATCTGTGGCTTTCCCTCGAGGCTTTTCCCACGAGGCTTTCTCACAGGACTGTCCCACGTGTCACCGTAGTGTGAGTCGATCCTCGGCTTGAAAGTCGAGGTAGTGCAGGGAAAACAGGTTTCCCTGGAATGGACTGAGACATCTGGGGGACTCTGGGAATGGTGGCATGACCCTGGAGTTCCTGTCGCCTTTACTGTGGAGAGCGCCCCCTCTTGAGATGCGACGGGAATGCCGGGATTTCTTTCCCGACCACGCAGGGAAAGGATACTACCTCTCGAGCTTAGGAGGCGGAAACGGGGCTCCTCTGGATGTGGGCGGGACTCTCCTGCTTCCTCTCGAGTGGAGACAGGTATGTCGGGGAACTTCTTGAGTTGCAGCCAGGGTGTAAAGTTCCCTTTGGAAGTTCCAGAGGTTTAGGTGTGATTAGCCTCGAGACGCCTCAGCAAATGGGCCTCATCTCACCTGAAGGGGAGAACCTCCTGGACTTTCTATAGTTGCGGCAGGTGCTCTCGACTTACGTCGGGGACCTCAGGGACCGCTCTGGTGGCCTCAGGAAAGGCCAGTCCCCATGCGAGTTGCTTGGGGCCTCTCGGGATTCCTCTCCCGTCGATACCAGGGCTAAGACCTTTGTGTGGAGTCGGTGCCGGGACCTGAGGATTCCTCTCCAATGCTGACATGGATATTTGGGCTACTTCTGGAGTCCCCCAGCGGAGTCAGTCCTCGTCTCGAGTAGGGGGCATGCACGTGCGCTTCCTCCGAGCTGTACAGCAGCTGTCATTGCTTCCCTTCGCGTGAATCAAGGGATCTGTGGCTTTCCCTCCGAGGCCTTTCCCACGAGGCTTTCCCACGAGGCTTTCCCCAGGGCTGTCCCAGGCCACCGT
>NW_017216711.1:0-13016 GCF_001704415.2 Capra hircus | reverse complement strand
GAATCCGAGAGGCCCCCGAGCAACTCGCATGGGGGCCTTTGCCTGTGAGGCCACCCCTGATCCGTAAGTCGAGAGCACCTGCTGCAACTCGAGAAAATCCAGGAGGTTCTCCCCCAGGCGAGATGAGGCCCATTTCCGCTGAGGCGTCTGAGGCTAATCACACTAACCTCTGGAACTTCCAAAGGGTCCTTCACACCCTTGCTGCAACTCAAGAAGTTCCCCGACATACCCGTCTCCACTCGAGAGGAAGCACGAGAGTCCCGCCCACATCCAGAGGAGCCCCGTTTCCGCCTCCTACCTCGAGAGGAGGGATCCTTTCCGGCGTGGTCGGGAAAGAATTCCCGGGTTCCCGGATCTCAAGTGGAGGCTCTCTCCACAGGAAAGGCGAGAGGAACTCCAGGGTCGTGCCACCATTCCCAGAGTCCCCAGATATCTCAGTCATTCCAGGAAACCTGTTTTCCCTGCACTGCCTCGACTTTCAAGCCGAGGATCGACTCAAAACCACGGTGGCACGTGGGACAGCCCTGTGGGAAAGCCTCGTGGAAAGCCTCGTGGGAAAGCCTCGAGGAAAGCCACAGATCCCTTGATCCACTCGAAGGGAAGTGACACTGCTGCTACAGCTCGGGAGGAAAGGCACGTGCATGCCACTCGAGACGAGGACTGACTCCCTGGGGAGACTCCAGAAGTACCCCCAAGAACCATGTCAGCACTGGAGAGGAATCCTCAGGTTCCGGCACCGACTCCACACAAGGTCTTAGGCCCGGCATCGACGGGGAGAGGAATCCCGAGAGGCCCCGAGCAACTCGCATGGGGACTGGCCTTTCCTGAGGCCACCAGAGCGGGTCCCTGAGGTCCCGTCGTAATTCGAGAGCACCTGCCGCAACTCGAGAAAATCCAGGAGGTTCTCCTCCAGGCGAGATGAGGCCCATTTCCGCTGAGGCGTCTCGAGGCTAATCACACCTAACCTCTGGAACTTCCAAAGGGTCCTTCACACCCTTGCTGCAACTCAGAAGTTCCCCGACATACCCGTCTCCACTCGAGAGGAAGCACGAAGTCCCGCCCACATCCAGAGGAGCCCCGTTTCCGCCTCCTAGCTTGAGAGGAGGGATTCTTTCCCCTGCGTGGTTGGGAAAGAATTCCCCGTGTTCCCGTCGCATCTCAAGAGGAGGAGATCTCCACAGGAAAGGCGAGAGGGACTCCAGGGCCTTGCCAGCATTCCAAGAGTCCCCCAGATGTCTAAGTCCATTCCAGAAGAACCTGTTTTCCCTGCACTGCCTCGACTTTCACGCCGAGGATCGACTCACACCCACCGTGGCACGTGGGACAGCCCTGTTGGAAAGCCTCGTGTGAAAGCCTCAATGGAAAGCGACAGATCCCTTGATCCACGTCAGAAAGCGTGACACTGCTGCTACAGCTCGTGAGGAAATGGCAGGTGCATGCCCCACATGAGATGAGGACTGAATCCCGTGGCGAGACTCCAGAAGTACGGAAAGACTCATGTCAGCACTGGAGAGGCATCCTCAGGGTCTGGCCCACTCCACACAAGGTCTTAGGCACCGGCATCGATGGGAGAGGAATCCCTAGAGGCCCCCTGGTAACTCGCATGGGGACTGGCCTTTCCTGAGGCCACCAGAGCGGGTCCCTGAGGTCCCCGTCGTAACTCGAGAGCACTGCCGCAACTGGGTAAAATCCACGGAGGTTCTCCCCTCCAGGCGAGATGAGCCCCATTTCCCCTGAGGCCTATATGCTGTATGTAATTTCCACTGATATTT
Organism: Capra hircus; assembly: GCF_001704415.2. Classification (NCBI taxonomy): domain Eukaryota; kingdom Metazoa; phylum Chordata; class Mammalia; order Artiodactyla; family Bovidae; genus Capra; species Capra hircus. The sequence goes on along the minus strand of NW_017216711.1, from coordinate 11,244 downwards.
AGAGCTTCACATACCTGTTAATTAACGTGGCTACAAAGACAGGGCCATTGTCGGATTCTATACTGGTTGGAAACCCAAGTCTGGGAATTATTTCTCAAATCAGCGAGCTACTTCATTTTCTTTTTCAGATCAGGTAGGGAAGGCCTCTGCCCAACCGGAGAAGGTACCTACTATTCTAGTAAGTCATGATAACAGGTGACTGCCTTTGCTTCCCCGAAGGACACTCGCTTTCCCTGCATCCTGAGAACTCCACGTCTCAGCCAGTTGGAAAAGCGCTTCTTGGAGGTCATTATTCAGGGGCAACTTCCCCTGGAGCCCGGGGCCATAGGGAGCGGCTCCACACTCCCAGGGAAAGGCAGAGCCACAGCCACACATCTGTCCCATCCCCTTTGCTCTGTAGGAGAGCTCTAGTGAGCCTAGGTCTGTCAGGAAAATTCTTGGCTCCTATGGGGACACATTCTATGTGTGAAACTGCATCCAGGACCTAGGGGCCACAGGGCGCCTGTTTCTCTCGGGGGCGGAGGGGTGGGGGGCCTGAAGCAGTGCGGCCCAGCAACAGCTTCCACATCCATCCAATTGCTCTTTTCTTACCTCTGATAGAACTAGCTTTGTTCGCAGCCTTTGGCAATTTGGAGGCAAGCGGGCCCCACTTCCTCCCAAGGAGGCATGGGACCTACTTTGAGTGGAAAGGCCCCTCACGGAGCTGAACCCAGGAAGGCACCCAGTCATGTCTGACACATTCCTGCATCCTGCTTCTTCATGAGCAATACCGCTATAAGCTAGGCATGTCTTTCCAAGGCTCAGAAAGGACAGGGGAGGATGCATGGTGCTGCCTCTGGAATTTCGGTCCTCTGAGCAGACCTGGAGGTCTCCCCTTGAAGGAGCTAACCAGTTTCTTCCAAATACAGGCTTGCAAACACACACTGGGTGGCTGCCTCTTCTTCCCTGAAGGACGATCACTTTCCCCGCATCCTGTGAACTCTGCATCCCAGCCTGCTGGAAAAGCGCTTCTTGGAGGTCATTTTTCAGGGACAATTTTCCCTGGAGCCCGGGGCCATAGGGAGGGCCCCATGCTCGCTGGGAAAGGCAGAGTCACATCCACAGTCTGTTCTACCCCTTTTGCCCTGTAGGAGAGCTCTAGTGAGCCTAGGTCTGTCAGGAAAATTCTTGGCTCCTATGGGGACACACCCTGTGTGTTAACCTGCATATCGGACCTAGGGGCCACAGGGCGCCTGTTCCTCTCAGGGGGGACCCTGAAGTGGTGCGGCCCAGCAACAGCCTGAACATCCATCCGATTGCTCTTTTCTTCCTTCTGATAGAGCTAGCTTTGCTTCTCGCTTTGGCATTTCTGGAAGCCAGGGGGAGCCCCACCGCTGTTGTCCTGGGGTCTATTGGAGGTACCGGGTCTATTGGACACCAGCATGGCACCCGACCCCCTCAGACACACTCCCGCAGCCTCCTTCCCCATGGGCAGGACTGTTCTGACCTAGGAATGTGTTCCCAAGGCTCAGAAAATGCAGGGAGACACACGGCCCTGACTCTGGAACTGAGGCCGTTGGAGCAGGCCTGGAGGTCTGACGTCTGAGACGCCAAACACTTGCTGCAAGATACAGGTGTGAAAACACACTCTCTGGGGCTGCCTTTCCTTCCTCCAAGGAAGAGAGCTTTTCCAGTCTCCTCCGTGCTGAGTCATACAAGGCTGCAAAGGTCTGGCTTTAGAGGGCATTTCTCAGCGGCAATGGCCCCTGAGGCCCTGCACCCAGGGAGGGATCCTACCCTCCCAGGGGAAGTCAAAGCAACCTCCAAACAGCTGTTCTCTCATGTTTCCTCTGCAGGAGGGAGCTAGTGAGCCCAGGTCTGTCTGGAACGTTCTTGGATCCTGCGGGGAAATCATCCTGGGAGCCCACCTGGATACCAGTCGTAGGGGCTAAAATTCGCATTTTCCTTCCTTGGAGCCCTAACGCAGTACAGCCTAGCAACTGCTTGAAAATCCATCCTGTTGCTGTTTTCTTCCCTCTGACAGAGCGAGCTTTGCTCCCCATTTTGGGATTTCAGAAGCAAGGTGGTGGCCTGCAACTCCTTGCCTGGGGTCCATTGGAGGTGCAAGGTGCCCTCGACCAGGTGACCCCAGCATGACACCTGGCCCCTCAGACACACTCCCGCAGCCTGCTTCCCATGGGCAGGACTGCTCTCACCTAGGAATGTGTTTGCAAGGCCAGGAAACTGCAGGGAGACACAAGGCCCTGATTCTGGAATTGAGTCTGTTGGAACAGGCCTGCAGGTCTTCTGTCTAACAAGCCAAACACTTGCTGCAAGATACAGGCCTGAAAACACACTCTTGGGCTGCCTTTCCTTCCTCCAAGGAAGAGAGTTTTCTCAGCCTCCTGTGGGCTGAGAGTCACACAGGGCTGAAAAGCACTTGCTGGGAGATTATTTTTCATTGGCCATGGCCCCTGAGGCCCTGTGCTCAGGGAGGGCTCCCTCCCTCCCAGGGAAAGTCAAAGGAAGCTCCAAACGGCTGTTCAATCATGTTTCTGAGAGAGTCATTGCCAAGGCAGGTTTCTAAGAAGTTCAAGGGTCCCCAAGGAGAGAGGGGTCTAGAATTCTCAAGGAGGAAGGAAGGACAAACTGTTTTTCCCTCTACTTTCCTTAGGATTATATAACAATCATGCATCCTTCTTGAGGATGGTCTCTGGAAAAAACCTTCTGGCTAATCCTGTTATCTTAAAATGTAAATTATGGGAGTAGGTCTAGTGAGTCTTTACAACCTCCAGACATTCTTTTGTTCGTCATAACTTATTGGAGAGTATATAACTCCATTACTAACACTAGCAAGGGGGTACGTTTTCTGCCCCTTGTGATGTCTCTGTCAGAAGCTTTCTCTATCTCCTTTTATCCTTTAATAAAACTCTATTGCACAAAAGCTCTGAGCAATCAAGCCTCGTCTTGGGCCCTGGGATTGAATTCTTCTCCTCCATAAGCCAAGAATCCCAGCATCTTTTCGTGGTTCAGCAACAATATTTCATTTCCTCTGCAGGAGAGAGCTAGTGAGCTTAGGTCTGTCTGGAACATTCTTGGATCCTGTGGGGAAAATATCCTGTGCACACATCTGGATACTGGAGCCTAGAGGCCAAAATTTGCATTTCTTTCCCGGGGAGCCCTAACGTGGTGTGACTTAGCAACTGCTTGAAAATCCATCCCATTGCTGTTTTCCTCCTTCTGACAGAGCTAGCTTTGTTCCCTGCTTTGGGATATCTCAACCGAAGGGCCGGTCCATAGCTACTCGCCTGGGGCCCATTGGATGTGCAAGGTGCCCTCGACTAGGTGACCCTAGCATGGCACTCAGCCCGCTCAGACACACTCCCGAGGCTTCTTTCTCATGGGAAGCACTGCTCCAACCTAGGAATGTGTCTGCAATGCTTGGAAAGTGCAGTGAGACACACAGCCCTGACTCTGCAATTGAGGCCCTCAGAGCAAGCCTGCAGCTCTGATGTCTGAGAAGCAAAACACTTGCTGCAAAGAGAGGCCTGAAAACACACTCTCTGTGGATGACTTTCCTTCCTCTAAGGAAGATAGTTTTCCCAGTCTCCTGCTTCCTGAATGTCACACAGCTGGAATGCGCTTGCTTGGAGGTCGTGATTCAGTGGCAATGACCCCTGAGGCCCTTTGCCCAGGGAGGGCTCCCACACTCACAGGCAAATCAAAGCAACTTCCAAGTGAGTCAGCTCTTCACATCAAGTGGCCAAAGTATTGGAGTTTCAGGTTCAGTATTAGTCCTTCCAATGTATATTCAGACCTGATTTCCTTTAGGATGGAGTGGTTGTGTCTCCTTGTAGTCTAAGCGACCTACAAGCATCTTCTCCAACACCACAGTTCAAAAGCATCCAATTTTCAGCTGTCACTTTCTTTATAGTACATCTTTCATATCCATCCATGACATATGGAAAAACCATAGCCTTGACTGGATGGATCTTTGTTGGCAAAGCAACGTCTCGGCTTTTTAATATGCTGTCTATTTTGGTCATCACTTTTCTTCCAAGTCATAAATATGTTTTAAGTTCATGGAGGCAGCCATCACCTGCAGTGATTTCCAAGCCCCCAAAATAGTCTGCTGCTGTTTCCAATGTTTTCCCATCTATTTGCCATGAAGTGATGAGACTGGATGCAATGATTTTAGTTTTCTGAATGCTGAGCTTTAAGCTAACTTTTTCACTCTCCTCTTTCACTTTCATCAGGAGACTCTTTAGTTCTTCTTCACTTTCTGCCATAAGGGTGGTGTCATCTGCATATCTGAGATTATTGATATTTCTCCCAGCAATCTGGATTCCAGCGTGTGCTTCCTCCAGCCCAGTGTTTCTCATGATGTACTCTGCATATAAGTTAAATAAGCAGGCTGACAATATACAGCCTTGACATATTCCTTTTCCTATTTAGAACCAGTCTGTTGTTCCATGTCCAGTTCGAACTGTTTCTTCCTGACCTGCATACAGGTTTCTCAAGAGACAGGTCAGGTGGTCTGGTATTCCCATCTCTTTCAGAATTTTTCCCAGTTTTATTGTGATCCACACAGTCAAAGGCTTTGGCATAGTCAATAAAGCAGAAATAGATGTCTTTTTTTCTGGAACTCTCTTGCTTTTTCAATGATCCAGTGGATGTTGGCAGTTTGATCTCTGGTTTCTCTGCATTTTTTAAATCCCTCTTGAACATTTGGAAGTTCACAGTTCATGTGAACTTGGAGAATTTTGAGCATTACTTTACTAGTGTGTGAGATGAGTGCAATTGTGGCAGCACCTTGAATATTCTTTGTCATTGCCTTTCTTTGGGATTGGAATGAAAACTGACCTAATGACTAGATGTTTTCAATTGCATATGCTGAAAGAACTGGCTGTGCAGTTTTGAAGAAAAAAAAATCATTTTAACCCATTTTCTCTGAAGTGCAAGGCATATCATGGCCATCCCTGAGTCATAAAGTCACCTTTTCTTTATGTAGTCATAGTTTCATGCCTAAATTATATGCCAACTCGTGCTCAAATGGACTCTGATGTCAGGGGGCAGATCAACTAATAAAAAGCTTGGATTGTCCCTCTGGAGGAAAGTGAGATCTTGGTCCCACGAGAAGAATCTGAAGGGTTAAGGGAACTTGCAAGAGTGGGGAAAGCTTAGTCCATCCAACATGTACCAAAATCTTAAATAAGGCTTATTTACTTTACCGAAGTAAAAAAACAGATGATGAAAACAATTATAAATCAATGAAAGGTAAAGAAATTCATAGTCTGTTATCAAAAATTGCATTCTAAGAAAACTTTGTTCTCTTAACCTAGAGAGGAGACTAAATTCCATCTGGTACCAGCTTACCAGAAGACAAACAAACAAACAAACAAATTATCGGTAAGCTTAAAAAAGTATATTCCATATATCTTGAAGTAGCAGTATTTCTGCAAAGGCATCAGTGTGAAACCATAGAGGACATGGTTAAAATCTGATTAAATAGAAATTGACAATGTAATCTGGTCACTGCTGCGACTTGAAATGCTTTAATATGATAACTGGAATTATAACTGACAGCATTTGACCAGGACATATCAGATTTTCACGGATGTCAGATAATTTCTAGGATATCTATATTAGGAACTGAAGGAATCTTTGAACCTAGGAAAGAAAACAACAGTCTCAAAGGCCCTTGCTGAATCATCTATCAGCAAGGAATGTCTTTGCAAGGATCGCAAAGTGAAGGGAAATTACACCGACCTGCCTCTGCAACTTCGGTCCTCTGAGCAGATCTGGAGGTCTCCCTTTGTATAAGCTAACCTGTTCCTTCCAAATAGAGGTTTGCAACACAAAACAAGTGGCCGCCTATTCTTCCCCGAAGGAGGCTCTCTTTCCCCACATCCTGCGAACTCCCTTTCCCAGCCTCCTGGAAAAGCGCTTCTTGCAGTTCCTTTCAGAAAATCCTATGGACGGAGAAGCCTGGTAGGCTGCAGTCCGTGGGGTCGCTGAGGGTCGGACACGACTGAGCGACTGCACTTTCATTTTCACTTTCATGCATTGGAGAAGGCAATGGCAACCCACTTACTGTTCTTGCCTGGAGAATCCCAGGGACGGGGGAGCCTAGTGGGCTACCGTCTATGGCGTCGCACAGAGTCGAACACGACTGAAGCAACTTAGCAGCAGCAGAGCAGCAGGTCCTTTCTTAGGGGCAGTTATCCCTGAGATTGGGACCTGGAAAGGCAGAGCCACCTCCACACACACGTCTTTTCTGTCCCCTTTCCTCTGGAGGAGAGCTCTAGTGAGCCTAGGTCTGTCAGAAAAATTCTTGGCTTTGACGGGATCACACCCGGTGTGTGAACCTGCATACCCGACCTAGGGGCCACAGGGCACCTGTTTTGCTCGAGTGGGTCCTGGAGGGGTGCAGCATAGCAAGAGCTTAAAATCCATCCAATTTGTCTTTTTTTTTTTTTTACCTCGGAGAGAACGAGTTTGCTCCACCTCCACCCTTTGGCAGTGTGGAGGGAAGAGGGCACAACCCTCTCCCAAAGGGGACATAGGCCTACCAGGAGAGAAAGGCCCCTTGAGGAGCTGAGCCCAGGTAGGCAGCCAGTGATGTCAAGCACACTCCGCTGCTTGCTTCTTCATGGGCACTCCCACGATCTGCTAGGAATGTCTTTGCAAGGATCTCAAAGGGAAGGGGAGATACATGGCCCTGTCTCTGGAACTTCAGTCCTTCTGAGCAGATCTGGAGGTCTTGAGTTGTATAAGCAAACCCGTTCCTTCCAAATAGAGGCTTGCAAACACACCCCCGGTGGTTGCCTCTTCTTCCCCGAAGAAGTCTTTCTTTCCCCACATGCTGCGAACTCCCTGTCCCAACCTCCAAGAATAGCGCTTCTTGCCATTTCTTTCTTAGAGGCAGTTATCTCTGAGCTTGGGGCTGTAGGGAGTAGCCCCACACTCACAGGGAAAGGCAAAGACTCCTCCATACATCTCCTCTATCCCCTTTGCTCTGGAGGAGAGCTCTAGTGAGCCTAGGTCTTTCAGGAAAATTCTTGGCTTGCGACAGGATCTCACCCCTGTTTGTGAACCTGCATACCCAACCAGGGGCCACAGAGCACCTGTTTCAGTAAAGTGGGCCCTGAAAGGGTGCAGCCTAGCAAGAGCTTGAAAATCCATTCAATTGCTGTTTTTGTACCTCTGACAGAGCGAGCTTGGCTCCACCCTTTGGCAGTGAGGAGAAAAGAGGCATGACACCCTCCCCAAGGGGACATGGGGCCTACTTCGAGAGGAAAGGCCCCTTGTGGAGATGAGGCCAGGAAGGCACACAGTCGTGTCAAACACACTCCCACTGCTTGCTTCTTCAGGGGCACTCCCGCTATCAGCTAGGAATGTCTTTGCAATGATCCACAAAGGGAAGGGGAGATACCAGGGCCCTGCTTCTGGACCTCCGGTGCTCTGAGCAAATCTCGAGGTCTCCCGTTGTTGGTCAAGGTCAAGGTCAAGTTCAAGTTCAAGGTCAAGTTGAAGTTCAAGGTCAAGGTCAAGTTCAAGTTCATGGTAAAGGTCAAGTTCAAGGTTCAAGGTTCAAGGTCAAGGTCAAGTTCAAGGTCAAGTCAAGTTCAAGGGTCAAGGTTCCAAGTTCAAGGTCAAGTTCAAGTTCAAGTTCAAGTTCAAGTTCAAGGTCAAGGTCAAGGTCAAGGTCAAGGTCAAGTTCAAATTCAAGGGCAAGGCAAGGCCCAGCCAAGGGCCAAGGCAAGGGCAAGGGGCAACGCCAAGGCCAAGGCCAAGGCCCAGGCCAAGGCAAAGGCCAAGGCCACCAAAGCGAAGCCCAAACCCCGTAACGCTGACAAAAGGCAGAAGCCACTAGGCCCCTGCGCAGAGGAAGCCACTAAAGGCAGCAAGGCCACAGAGCTCCCGACTCCCCATTCCCACAGGAAGAATATGAGGATAAAGGGCCTCATCCCAGCACAGCACCTGCTCCACCACCACCCAACCCCGGCCCCCCCCCCGCAGCACGCCCCCTGAAACAACACTGTCTTCCCAGAAAGAGAACGGAGAAGCCATGCGTGTGCCAAAGGAGCAAGATGAACGAACGATGCCAGGCCCTCCGAATTTGGGCACACCTGACGCCTCGGAACCCCGGGCCTGGCCGATGGGTCCCCGCCGTTCTCGGGTGGGAGGGGGGTCAACACGTTGGCCGAGAGCCCTTGCCCAGGCCACCCGCAAATCCCCTGAGATGTGATCCGACCACAGGGACCGAGGGCAAACGTACTGCTTGAGGTGCTGGAGGAGCCGGACGAAGCCATGGTGGGAGAGGCACACGGGCACGCTGCAGACTGCTGGCCGAGTGGGCGGGGACCCAGCAGCTCAGGACTCTGGAAAGCGGGAGGCGGCTCCGCCCCCATTGACGTCAATAAGGTTTGGGTGGGTAGATGGAGGGGGCCGCCCCTGGCCTCTTTCCAAGCAGAGACCCTGGACGGAGTCCCGTGGAGTGAGTGGGCTTTTCCCGGGCACGGCTGTGCCCCGGACCGCCAAGATCCCCGTTGGGGTGGGCGGGCAGTTCGGGGGCTTTGGTTTGTGGCCCTCCTCTCAGCGGGGGGTGGGATCAATCCCGGGTGGATCAATCAGGGGCCCTCAGCAGTGCCAAGGGAGCTCACCGCCCAGGAAACGCCCCTAGGTCCCTTTGAATTGGCCACCAACGCCCCCTTTCCCAGCCTGCCTTGCTCTGGGATTTCCCGCCTTTTCACATTCCACAGGTCCCTGGGCCTCGACTGTCCCCCGCTGGCTCCTCTGAGGCATTCTGGGACACCAGACGCTCTCTCCAGCGCCTCCACCTAGATCCCTCGCTGTCCTCGCCTCTGTTTCCCCCCTGCCCCCTCCCCAACTCCTCCGTGGGCTCTTGGCGTCCATTCCCTACAGCAGTCCCAGAGTGCCACCCCCGAGGGCTTTGAGTTGCCTGGAGCCCAAGGCTCCGGCCAGAGACCTGAGGGGCCAGCGTCTGGACTGGCAGCTAATGCCATTTGGGGCTTTTCTCACGTGGAGCCTGAGGCCCGCATATCCACGGGCAACCCCCAGCGCGAGTGCCCTGGAGATACCCGACCAAGGGGACAGTGTACCCCCTACTGTGGGGAAGGAGGTTCCTGTTTTCCCTGCACTGGTTCGACTTTCACGCCGAGGATCGATCACACCATGGTGGCAAGTGGAATAGCCCTGAGAGAAAGCCTCATGGGAAGACTCGAGGGAAAGCCACAGATCCCTTGATCCACGGGACGGGAAGCGTGACACTGCTGCTACCGCTCAGGAGGAAAGCGCACGTGCATGACCCCACTCGAGCCGAGGACTGACGCCACTTGGGAGACTCCAGAAGTACGCCAAGATCCATGTCAGCACTGGAGAGCAATCCTCAGGTTCCGGTCCCGACTCCACACAAGGTCTTAGGCCCCGGCATCGACAGGAGAGGAATCCTGAGAGGGCCCCTAGCACCTCGCATGGGGACTGGCCTTTCCTGAGGTCACCAGAGCGGGTCCCTGAGGTCTCTGTCGAAACTCGAGAGCACCTGCCGCAACTCGAGAAAATCCAGGAGGTTCTCCCCTCCAGGCGAGATGAGGCCCATTTCCGCTGAGGCGTCTCGAGGCTAATCACAACTAACCTCTGGAACTTCCAAAGGGTCCTTCACACCCTTGCTGCAAGTCAAGAAGTTCTCCGACATACCCATCTCCACTCGAGAGGAAGGACGAGGGTCCCGCCCACATCCAGCGGAGCCCCGTTTCCGCCTCGTAGCTCGAGAAGAGGGATCCTTTCCCTTCGTCGTCGGGAAAGAATTCCAGGCCTTCGCGTCGCATCTCAAGAGGAGGCGCTTTCAACAGGAAAGACGAGAGGAACTCCAGGGCCTTGCCAGCATTCCAAGAGTCCCCCAGATGTCTAAGTCCATTCAAGAAGAACCTGTTTTCCCTGCACTGCCTCGACGTTCACGCCGAGGATCGACTCACACCACCGTGGCACGTGGGACAGCCCTGTTGGAAAGCCTCGTGGGAAAGCCTCAATGGAAAGCGACAGATCCCTTGATCCACACGTCAGCAAGCGTGACACTGCTGCTACAGCTCGTGAGGAAATGGCAGGTGCATGCCCCCACGAGATGAGGAATGACTCCCCTGGCGAGACTCCAGAAGTACGGAAAGATTCATGTCAGCACTGGAGAGGCATCCTCAGGGTGGCCCCGACTCCAAAAAGGTCTTAGGCCCCGGCATCGACGGGAGAGGAATCCGAGAGGCTCCAGAGCAACTCGCTTGGGGACTGGCCTTTCCTGAGGCCACCAGAGCGGTCCCTGAGGTCCCGTCTTAAGTTGAGAGCACCTGCCGCAACTCGAGAAAATCCAGGAGGTTCTCCCCTCCAGGCGAGATGAGGCCCATTTCCGCTGAGGCGTCTCGAGGATAATCACACCTAACATCTGGAACTTCCAAAGGGTCCTTCACACCCTTGCTGCAACTCAAGAAGTTCCCGACATACCCGTCTCCACTCGAGACGAAGCACGAGAGTCCCGCCCACATCCAGAGGAGCCCCGTTTCCGCCTCCTAGCTCGAGAGGAGGGATCCTTTCCCTGCGTGGTCGGGAAAGAATTCCCGGCGTTCCCGTCGCATCTCAAGAGGAGGCGCTCTCCACAGGAAAGGCGAGAGGAACTCCAGGGTCGTGCACCATTCCCAGAGTCCCCAGATGTCTCAGTCCATTCCAGGGAAACCTGTTTTCCTGCACTGCCTCGACTTTCAAGCCGAGGATTGACTCACACCACGGTGGCACGTGGGACAGCCCTGGGGAAAGCCTCGGGAAAGCCTCGAGGGAAAGCCACAGATCCCTTGATCCACGCGAAGGGAAGCGTGACACTGCTGCTACAGCTCGGGAGGAAAGCGCAAGTGCATGCCCCCACTCGAGACGAGGACTGACTCCCCTGGGGAGACTCCAGAAGTACCCAAGATCCATGTCAGCACTGGAGAGGAATCCTCAGGTTCCGGCACCGACTCCACACAAGGTCTTAGGCCCCGGCATTGACGGGAGAGGAATCCCGAGAGGCCCCCGAGCAACTCGCATGGGGAGGCCTTTGAGGCCACCAGAGGGGTCCCTGAGGTCCCCGTCGTAAGTCGAGAGCACCTGCCGCAACTCGAGAAAATCCAGGAGGTTCTCCCCTCCAGGCGAGATGAGGCCCATTTCCGCTGAGGCGTCTCGAGGCTAATCACACCTAACCTCTGGAACTTCCAAAGGGTC
>NW_017216710.1:0-23243 GCF_001704415.2 Capra hircus | reverse complement strand
AAGGACACATGTATCCCAACATTCATCGCAGCAATATTGACAATAGTCAGGACATGGAAGCAACCTAGATGAATGGATAAAGAAGTTGGGGTACATGTATACAATGAAATATTACTCAACATTAAAAGAAACAAATTTAAGTCAATGCTGTGAGGTGGATGAACCTAGAGCCTGTTATACAGAGTGAAGCAAGTCTGAAAGAGAAAAACAAATACCATATATTGGTGCATATATATGGAATCTAGAAAAACGACATTGATGAACCTAGTTGCAAGGTAGCAAGAGAGATGCAGACATAGAGAACAGACTTGTCACAGTGGGGAAAGGAGAGGATGGGCTGAATTGAGAGAGGAACATGGAAACATACATTGCCATACCTAAAAAATAGAAAGAAAGTGGGAATTTGCTGTATGACACAAGGAACTCAACGGTGCTCATGACAACCCAGAGAGATGGGATGGCGTGGGAGGCAGGGAGGTTAAAGAGGGAGGAGACATATGGATACCTGTGGCTGATTGATGTTACTATGAAGCCAGCACAACATTGTAAAGCAATTACACTCCAATTAAAAGTAAATAAATTTTTAAAAGTCGATGTAATGAATGTGTAGTATGTGTAGTTGTTATGCTGTGAATAGCAATGTCTACACATACATTTATTTTCCTTTCCAGAGAGTAGAGTGATAATCAATTACCACCACAGTATTGACTACTGTATATCTTTAAATTAACTGGCCTGTCATTCTTTCCATCTTTATATTAGGTACAGTTTCCAATTGGAAATATAATTTCTGGTAACCTTGAAAACTCTCTCAGTAGAATCTTGTGGATCTGTAGGGTTCCCAACACTTGTCACCTAGGGCTTTCATTCTCTTATTACTCCATTTGTCCATAGGGTTTTTTGGGTTTTTTGGAGCAAAACCTCCAGAAGCTATCAGAAAATATATTTGTGGAAATTATTTTATTCATATTCTGACTAATAGTTTGTACATGTAACATTGTATTTCAAAAAACATTTTCCTTTGGAATTTTAGAGGCACTGACCTTTACTTCTTCTAGCATGCATATTTGCTGATGATTTCTTTTCTGCCTCATGGCTTACTTAGCCTCTCTTCTACTTTGTCCCCAGTCAATTCTCTCCTAGATAACCACTATTACTAGGTTCTAAGTAAAATCTAGCAAACTCTCATGTAGATATTACACGATTTCAGAGAGATTCAGAGATTCAGTTTGCTACAAATGCTTCCATTTGTAAAAGGGAAACTATTCATTTTATATCCATTATTTCAAAAACTGAGGACCATTTGTCCTTAAGTCACTTTCTCTGTTATTAAGAACTAATTATCCCTCTTTCTAAGTCTGCAACCTCATTAGGCACCTTTTTTCCTTAAGAAAAACTAATCCTCCTTCAAATTACCAAACATAAGTGACAACCTATAGAATTTATTGGTAAAAACATCTTGGAATCCATTAGTAATTCACCCAGAAAGAAAAGCAAGTGTAAAATTATGTTTGGAGAACCGTTCTATGCCACGTATTCCTTAGATAATTCTCTTACTCCAGCAGGTACCACCTAGTTCCTAAGACTTCTCGTGAGAAGAATGTTGTGAAAGCACCTACTCCATCCCCAGACATTGCTGTTCCTTCCAGGATTCCTGAAGGGCGTCTGTTTCCTAACGGTGATCCTGGTTACTCCATTGTGGAATCTCAGAGGACTAGACAGGAACAGCGTCCTCATCTTGGTTCTCTGAGAGACTGAGAAAGATCAGGAGCAGGACTCAGTCTAAAGAAGTTCCTACCTCTTCAGACACCCAGGTTATGCCCCTGGTCTTTTTCTGAACCGCATCAGCCCAGTCAAGATAGAAACACAGCAGATGCTGCACTGTCTTCTTTCAGGAAAGAGCACAAGCTTGAAATCTTCCCTCAGGCAGTGGAGAAGGAAGACCTCTCTTACTAGTGTTAAAGATGTGGATTCTTCAAGTGCCTTCAAACTGACTGCTTCTAACTAGCAATGATAACAGCTAGAAGAAAGAGAGGAGCAGGGCGGGGGTCTTGGCAAGGGAGACCTTAGTCTACACACTGCCATTCTTTATAAGATCGGAGCATTTTTGATATTATTGATTAGTTATTTTGAGTAGTTATTCATAATTTTAGTTTTTCTACTTTTTAGAGCTGACATATATAATTTTTTAATTGGAAGATAATTGCTTTAGTTCTGTTGGTTTCTACCATGCAACAGTGTGGATCAGCTCTAAGTACACATATATCTCCTCCACCGTGAGCCGCACATGCACCCCACTGCTCCCCATCCCTCCCCTCTAGCTGTCACAGAGCACCAGGCTGAACTCCCTGAGCTATAAAACAACTTTCCATTGGTCATGTATTCTACGCACGGCAAAGCCTGTATTCAGGGCTACTCTCTCAATCTGTTCCACCCTCTCCTTCCCTCAGTGTGCTCCCAAGTTTGTTTTCTACATCTGCATTTCTATTCCTGCCCTTGAAAGAGGTTCATCAGGCTATTGCTCTAGATTCCATGCATATGTGTTAATATACAATATTTGTTTTTCTCTTCCTGACTTACCTCACTCCATGTAAAAGGCTCTAGATTTGTCCACCTCAGTTCAACTGACTCAGATTTGTTCCTTTTCATTGGCTGAGTAACATTTCATTGTATGTATGTGCCACAACATCTTTGTCTACTCACTTGTCGATTGACAGCTAGGTTGCTTCCATGTCCTGGCTATTGTAAATAGTCCTGCAATGAACACTAGGGTACACATGCCTTTTTAAAATCACGATTTCTCAGGGCATGTGCTGGGGCCATTTGGTAAGAAAAACTAATCCTCCTTCAAATTACCAAACATAAGTGACAACCTTATAGAATTTATTGGTAAAAACATCTTGGAATCCATTAGTAATTCATCCAGAAAGAAAAGCAAGTGTAAAATTATGTTTGGAGAACCGTTCTATGCCACGTATTCCTTAGATAATTCTCTCACTCCAGTAGGTACCACCTAGTTCCTAAGACTTCTCGTGAGAAGAATGTTGTGAAAGCACCGACTCCATCCCCAGACATTGCTGTTCCTTCCAGGATTCCTGAAGGGCATCTGTTTCCTAACAGTGATCCTGGTTACTCCATTGTGGAATCTCAGAGGACTAGACAGGAACAGCGGTCCTCATTTTGGTTCTCTGAGAGGCTGAGAAAGAGATCAGGAGCAGGACTCAGTCTAAAGAAGTTCCTACCTCTTCAGACACCCAGGTTATGCCCCTGGTCTTTTTCTGAACCGCATCAGCCCAGTCAAGATAGAAACACAGCAGATGCTGCACTGTCTTCTTTCAGGAAAGAGCACAAGCTTGAAATCTTCCCTCAGGCAGTGGAGAAGGAAGACTTCTCTTACTAATAAAAAGATGTGGATTCTTCAAGTGCCTTCAAACTGACTGCTTCTAACTAGCAACAATAACAGCTAGAAGAAAGAGAGGATCAGGGCGGGGTCTTGGGAGGGAGACTTTAGTCTACACACTGCCATTCCCCCAGGGCCTCAGCAGTCACCATGGGTGGGTGGCGCATCTGCTGGACTGAGCTTTGGGAGCCTGCATTACATTTGGAGGCCAGAATCGCTGATGGCTGTGACATTTCTTGTTCATTGAGTTGGCAGTAGAGAATTTCATTTCACAATACCTATTGATTCAGTTCAGTTCAGTCACTCAGTCACCGTCTGACTCTTTGCGACCCCATGAATTGTAGCACGCCAGGTCTTCCCGTCCTTCACCAATTCCTGGAGTGTATCCAAACTCACATCCATCGAGTCAGTGATGCCATCCCAGCCATCTCATCCTCTGTCATCCCCTTCTCCTCCTGCCCCCAATCCCTCGCAGCATCAGAGTCTTTTCCAATGATAAGCAACACCGCTTTTACTCCATGACCCATCCTCCCCTGGTTCCTGGCAACTGCTATTCTATTCTTTATTCCATGAGCTTGACTGTTTTCGATACCTCATGAAAGGGGATTCATGTGGTACTGGTCCATCTCTTCTCTGGCTTATTTCTCTTGACATAATGTCTTCCAGGTTAGGTCATGTTGTCTCATAGGACAGGATTTCCTTCTTTTCAAGAGGAATAATAATCCTTTGTATGTATATACTACAGTTTACTTATCCACTCATCTGTTGATGGACATTTATGTTGTTACCACACTTTGGCTACCGTGAGTACTGCTGCAGTGAACTTGGGCATGCTAACATGTCTTTGAGACTTTGATTTAAATTATTTTGAGTAAATAATTTAGATGTAGAATGGGTAAAACCTATGATAGTTCTATTTTTTCTATTTTATGAGTAACCTTAATATTCTTCACAATGTTTATACCATTTTGCCTTCCCACTACCAGGTACAAGGGTTCTTTTTCTCTCCATAATCTCACCAACATTTGCTATTTTGCTTTTTGATTATAGTCATTCTTCACGTGTGAAGTTTTACATCATTGTGGTTTAGATTTGCATTTCTCTGATGATTAGTAGTGATATTAAACTCCTTTTCCTGTCCCTGTGGTTATATATATATATATGCCTTCTTTAAAGAAAGCTCTATTCAAGTCCCTTACCTATTTAAAATTAAGGTTGTTAAATTTTTTTCTATTATGTTGTAGGAGCTTCTTACATACTTTGGAAATTAACCCCTTATCATAAATATGGGGCTCATATTTCCTTAAGCCTTGTAACCAGGAAGAGTTAATTTTGAATTTATACTGGATCAGCTTCTGTGATTTTAACCCTCATCTTTCCACTTTTGTTATTGTAATCATACCTAATGGACTGCTTTGGGAAGATAACCTGAGCTGCCCACCTGTGAGGGACTGCTGCTGCTGCTGCTGCTGCTGCTAAGTCACTTCAGTCGTGTCTGGCTCTGTGTGACCCCATAGATGGCAGCCCACCAGGCTCCCCCATCCCTGGGATTCTCCAGGCAGGAACACTGGAATGGGTTGCCATTTCCTTCTCCAATGCATGAAAGCGAAAAGTGAAGTCGCTCAGTCATGTACGACTCTTTGCGACCCCATGGATTGCAGCCTACCAGGCTCCTCTGCCCATGGGATTTTCCAGGCAAGAGTATTGGAGTGGGGTGCCATTGCCTTCTCTGGTGAGGGACTGCTAAGGAAGCAAATCTAACATATTCCCCTGCCTGGGGCTTGCCATACTCGGGGAAATTTGCAAGGACTGAGTAGTCTTTTACTTTGTTTCCCTACCTCCACCCCATTTCTAACCCATAACAGAACCTGGCGACAGGCCCCAGCAAGATGATTATTTGGAGGCACTAGCTTGTCATTTTCTCAGTCGGCGGGTTCCCGAAGAAAGTCCCTTCCTGTTCTAGATGGGCTTCCCTCATAGCTCAGTCAGTAAAGAATCTGCCTGCAATGCAGGAGACTCGGGTTTGATTCCTGGGTGAAACATGAAATTTTTCTTTACATTTATTCCTTTTGCTAGTCTAGACACTTCATCTCAGATTCACTGCAGCAAAGCGGAGCAAGCTTGGACTTGGTAACATGATTACGTCACATGCCTTATATTAGACATTTTGTTGTTTCCATAGCAAAATTTTGGGGCAAGTACAGTTTTTGTCTCTAATTTACAGCAGTGTTAATAAGCTGATCTTCAGGGCAGTTGGTAAATATTTAATGTCCCAAAGTACCGGTGCCTACAGATGTCTGCATACCCCGGTCGCCCAAGGAAACCCATGGAAGGCTTAATGCTTAGTATTAGCTCTAGGGCTCCTGGGTTTCAACAAATTATACTAACAAATTCCTGATGGGGTCTATGTAACCCTTAGTTTATTTGTGAAGAGAAAATATCCATGGATTGAATGGCGGGGTCAATGACTCGTGGTGCTTCATTCCCTGAGTATACTAAGAATGTCTGAAAACACACTAAATGTCATTTCAAAAAAAAAAAAAAAAAAAGAATGGCAGGATGGAGTCAATGGAATTAACTGTTGTAGGGGAAAGTGGCAGAGGATATTTGGGGAGTACTAGTGGAAAAGCTTCTTAATGGATGCAGCCTAGACATTGAGTCAATTTTGAAAATCATGAGAAGAGAGGAATTTAGGTTTCTAGTAGACTACAAGTTGCTCATGATCATGTTGCTGCAGAGACCAGATCAGTGTATAAATCTGCAAAAGTAGAGCTTCAGAAAAATATCTCAACTTGTGACCTTATGGCCTAGAAAACTGAAGGGTCAAGCTTTCCTGTCCAAGTCCATGAATGGAGCTGTGTGAAAAGACTCCTGGCATGAGACCGCTAACACCAGAAACTGGAAAATTAGAAAAAGAAGATAAAACTTTGTGGTCTCTAGTCATTTAATTGTCAAGAAGAGGCTAGAGACCAGTGGGGCATGGTGTAAGGAAGGCGAGTTTAAAAAAACTGTGGGTAGGGGTAAGATATGTGAGGTTAGTAAATTCTAGTCTTGATGATCAAGGGAAACAAAGCTGGGTGCTGGCAGGTGAAATGGAATAGGGAAGAAGTTTTAAGAGCAGATTCTTGAGGGCTGGGAGTGGAAGAATCACCAAGTCTGACAATGGAGGCGAAACACTATTGTCAAAGAATTCCTCATATTTCTAACTGGTGCATAACAATGGCACAGGGAGTATGTGAAAGGTCTCCAGTGAATCACTCTGCACTCCCTGAGTGAAGGATAAAGAAGTCCATGGACAAGGGAGATTTGTGATATCAGCATGAGTGTGGCAGTTTGTTTTTGAGATTGCCAGCACATGGAATTTGGGGGTGGGAAACAAGTGCATCAGCCAGTCCTGGGATATTCCCCCTGAATGGAGCTGCCTGGTCCTTATAAAAGGAGTCTCCATCACAGCGCTGTCATTGTCGTGACGGTCATAGGTCTTCTCTGGGGCCTCAGGTGACCACAACTCTTAGAGATCTTTGTGGAACTTGAGTGTTGGGTTTAATCTGGGGTTAGAAGTGGCTTTAATTGAAGCAATTAGTGCTCTGTATGGGAAAAGAAGATAATGAGGATTTAGGGGTGAACTTTTGGTAATTGGTCATGAATATGATCTTAAATTTGAGGCGAAAATGGAGTCAGAGGCACAATCTTAACCTGAGAGAGAGTAAAGGGGGATGAGATACTGTGCTATCACAGCACACATTAGTTCCAAATGCCCCCTTCTCAGCGTTCAGTCCCACTGAGTGCCGAGTTTGGGCCTTTGCATTTATCCTCAGAAGCCCACAGTCAGGTCAGCTTGGCCAGCAACCAAGACCTCATGGGAGAAATAAGTAGAGATTTTGGGGGGGATTGGCTACAAGTTCATTATCCAGATTCTTCTTCAGAGAATATTTGTATTCGTACAACACCTTGTAGGTAATTTTGTTTTAGAAAGTGGTGAAGGAGAGACTAACCGGAAAAGACTGAAGATCTGCGGGCAAGAGATACTAAACAAGAAGGGTGAAGAAGCCATAAGAAACCATGAAGACTGTATTAGGAATGAAGAAGAGTCCTTAGCGATGGGAGGGTTTTGGGCACAGCTAAATGTTCTACCAGTCGGACTCTCCGTTATGAAGAATGTTGTCTGTTTGTATTTCAGATTCCTTGAGACCCAGGAAGGATGTCTCACCATCCGCATCCGCATCCGCATCCGCATCCACATCCACACCAGCATCCGCATCAGCATCACCATCAGTGCAAGGAGCCCTGCCATCCACCTCCAAAAGTGTGCCCACCGAAGTGCCATGAGCCTTGCCCACCCCATCCATGCCCACCTCCAGTGAGCCAGCAGAAATGCCCTCCTGGGCCACCATGCCCACCATGGGAGCAGAAGTGTCCACCCAAGTGGAAGTAACAGCACCATGTTCCAGGCTCTTCCATTGTCCTTCTTTCGGCCATGGTGATGGATTGCGTCTTCCTTAATCTCCCTCCTGGACTGCCAGCTGACAGAGAAAAGCCTTGGTTCCTGAATCTGACACCACATTTGTGGAAGAGCAGTAGGATCATTGCTTGATCTCTCTTTGCCATCTGTGTGTCTGTATCCATGTTGCGATCTCTCCTCCATGAGCAAATAGTGTGTTTATTCCTTTGCTTCTCCAATAAAGCATATTCATAGCCCATTAGTATTGCTTTCTTTCTTTCTTTCTTTTTTTTTTTTTTGCATATAGTGTTTTTCATCTCTTCTGTCAGCTACAGGTATTCTTCTGAGTGTTCCTTTTCACTCCCATTGAATTATCGGAATTAGACTTTTCCACCATTGAGTTCATTTTGTCTGAATTATGTATGTTTGGACTGGATCCATCAAAGAATTCCTTCAGTGGTTTCAGACTTGTTTCTATCTTTGTCTATCTTGGAAAGAATTGAATCCTCTCAGTCTCAGTTTCCTTATTTGTAAAACCAATAGACAGACTCTATTCAACTCAGTGTACTCATAGAAATTAATTTATTTGCAAATGTTTCCCAATTATTAACACGTGTCAGGCAGTCTCATATGTGCTAGGGACATGAGGATCGTGACTAAAGTCCTTTTTCCACCTAAACGCTTGAAGGGAGTTTGCACAAACACACACGCGCAGACACATACACACACACACACACACTCACGTGCAGATACAAGGCAAATAATAGTGATGTGTGAGGATATTTTAGAGAAAACTATGTAGAAAAGCTCTTCCAAAGTGACTTTTAGGGCAAAGACTTGAGTGAAGAGAAGAGTGAGCCTTGAGTATCTGGGGTACACTGTACCAGTGAGAGGCGATGGCGAGTGCTGAGGCAGGGCAGAGGAACTGCAGGGAGGACAGTCACCCAAGAGACAATGTCTCCAAGTGGGGTTGAAGACACTGGATCTGAAAGATGTAGCAAAGATTTTGATAATCTATTCACAGTTTTCCAGCCATACTATGCTGAAGTTCAAAGTCTCAACTTTATGTAATTCTCTACTATCACATCTATTTTCTTTTAACTGAAAGTACATATGATCTTTTAAAGACAGTTTTTAAAAATGGTTGAAAGGACTAAGGAATATATGTATACCTATGGTGGGATGGCATCACCGACTCGATGGACGTGAGTTTGAGTGAACTCCGGGAGTTGGTGTTGGACAGGGAGGCCTGGCGTGCTGCAGTTCACGGGGTGGCAAAGAGTCGGACACGGCTGATCAACTGAACTGAATTCAAATGATGACTGATTCACGTTGAGGTTTGTCAGAAAAGAGCAAAATCCTGCCAGGCAAGTCTTCTTCAAGAAAAATTAAATAAATTTAAAAAATTAATTCTTTTCCAAACCAAAAATTTATTTTATGAGAGTGATGACAGGAAAGGTGGCTCTGTTATTAAGAGTGTTCCCATCTTATAGGGAAGTAGACTCCATTAAATTCCATCACCTTATAGGCAACAAAATACATAGAGAATTTTATTGTTGTTGTGCTTCCAACACTAAAAAGATCTGATTTTATTTTTAGGGGTGTTGACTTTGTACTCATGGATAGGGCTCCGGCCTAATATTATTGACACAATTCTCTCCCCAGTTTTGTCTTGAAGGAAAACAAGAAAAAGGAAAACAAAAAATAATTTTTTTTTTTAATTTTAGGAGGACATGATCAACACATTCAGAAAGTTCATAAAGCTTTGCTGTATGAAGTGGGTAATCAGAGATTGATCTCTTCATTGTCAAGAAACATGAAGTTAAGGAAAAGAACACAACCAAACCCTTCAAAAGACACAAGTTTTCTTATTAAATTGCATCCCATACCGTCTCCACTAGAAGTGACCACAGTCATGACTCCTAATAATCACTTTCTTGCCTTTTCTTTATGGTTTTCAACCATCGGTATAGGAATATCTCTAAAAATTATAGTTAAGTTACTAGCTTTTGCACTATATAAATGGAATTATACTGTATACCGTGGTTTTGTCTCTCATCTTTCTGTTGACACTATGTAGCTTTGGTTTATCCACTAGTGAATTTTAGTATGTCATTGTATGGCTATACAGCACTTCATTTCTTTCCTTGTTGTACTATTGGTTGACCTCAAAGTTGTTTCCTTTTTGGAGCTGTTAGGAACACTAGGACATTTTCTTCATGTCTGTTAGTGCACATGTTCACACATTTCTCTAGGGAATGTTCCCAGAAGTATCCCACTTCTACTTTTACAGATAATGCCAAATTATTTTCCAAAGTACTTGCAACAATTCCAGACTCCTCTCAGAGGTGTAGTGTATTTGCTGCTTGTCCTGTGTCTCAATTAGTTTGTCATTTCCACACTTTTGAAGGCTTTACCCATCAGGTGTACATTTTGAATACTCTTTATTAAATGTTAGTGATTTTCAGAAGCTGTAAAAATAATTTTATTGGCCATATTAAGGCATTTTCTTTGTAAAGTGACTGCTGTCGAGTTTTCTCTTCAGTGTCTGTTTATGACTGACTTTATAAGTTATTTACGTATACTGAGTTTTAATAACAGTTAGCCTGACACCTGGCAGCCAAGATTTTCTCTTATGTTTTCCTCCAGAAATTGTAGAGTCTCAGATCTTATGTTTTAGTGTGTGATACAATTTGAGTTAACATTTATATGGTGTTAGGTAAAGGCCAAGCTTCAATTACTTCTGTCTCAGTATCCAACAGTTTGAGTACCATTTATTGACAAGGTTATTTTTCATCTGTTGAATTACCTAGACACCCTTGTTGAAAATCAATTGACCATGGATGGTGTGGATCTATGTCTGGATGTTCTATTATTGCGTTGATCTCTGTGTCTTTTCTTATGGGATAGCATCCTGTCTTAATTAGTGCAGCTCTATAATGCAATCCTGCGATTCATTCAGCAATTTTGATTTATCTTTAATTTACAGTTGAGAATCACATAGATATAAATTTTGGGGCTGTTAGGCCATCAGCATACTATGGCTGTCAAACTTTGAATAAATAATGAAAATCATTACTAAATCTTCGGACCCCAACTTCTCTGACCCTATTTGGAGGCAGTGCCTCCTTGATCACTGTCCTTTCGGTGGTTAATTTCCTCTGCCTTAGCCCTTGCCATCACCTCTCATGGTACAATGTATACCAGATACACTCAAAGCTCACTCATTTCTTCACTCAAGTCATTGCCCCAAAAGCCACTTTGGAAGAGCTTTTCTCCAAATTTTCTCTAACGTATACACATGCAGGACTATTAGTTGTCTTCTGTGTATGTGTGTGTGCAAAATGCCCTCAAGAATTTAGATGGATAAGGATGTTGGTCACCATTATCATGGCCCTGGCATATAGGAGATGGCCTGGCATGTATGAATAATTAAGAAACTTTTGTATATATATTAATTTCTATGAGTACACTGAGTTGAATACATTCTCTCCTAATTTTCTCAGGTAAGGAAACTGAGGCTGAGAGAATTCAGTTCTTTCAAGTGTCCTACAAGGTAGAGAGATAGACACGTTTGAAACCAATGAAAGAATTCCTTGATGGATCCAATCCAAAAGACATATTTCAGGCAAAGCTGAACTCAGCGAAGGAAAAGTCTAACTCCAAAAATCCAATGGGAGGAAAAGGAACACACGGAAGAATACTTGTAGTTGACAGGAGACATTAAAAACACAAAGTGCTAAAGAAAAACATAAGAAGAAATGTGGACAAAACCATGACACAGGCTTTATTGGAGAAGCAAAGAATAGACACACTAAGTGCCCACAGGCTAGAGATCAGAACCCGGATTACAGACAGGCACATGGCAAAGAGCAATCAGGCGGTTGCTCTTTATCCCACAGGGCGGTGTCAGCTTCAGGAAGCAAGCCATTTCTCTGTCAGCTGTCAGCCCAGGAGGGAGGTTAAGGAAGATGCAATCCATCACCATGGCCAAAGGGAGGACAATGGAAGAGCCTGGATCTTGTTTCTTGGTGCAGATGAAATCTGGTGCTGTTACTTCCACTTGGGTGGACACTTCTGCTCCCATGGTGGGCATGGTGGCCCAGGAGGGCATTTCTGCTGGCTCACTGGAGGTGGGCATGGATGGGGTGGGCAAGGCTCATGGCACTTCGGTGGGCACACTTTTGGAGGTGGATGGCAGGGCTCCTTGCACTGATGGTGATGCTGATGCTGATGCTGCTGTGGATGTGGATGCGGATGCGGATGGTGAGGCATCCTTCCTGGGTCTCAAGGAATCTGAAATACAAACAGACAGCATTTGTTCATAACAGAATGTCTTACTCTCCCATTAACAGGGAGCCCTGTTCTACTACTTTCTAAAGAAAAAAATCCTTACACAAGTGCTGTGTGAATACAAGCACACTCTGAAGAAGAATAATCAGGATGTGAAACTTGTAGCCAATCTCAAAACACATCTCTACTAATTTCTCCCATGAGGTCCTGGTTGCTGGTCTAACTGACTTGACTGTTGGCTTCCAAGGAGAAATGCAAAGGCCCAAACAGCACTCAGTGGAACTGAAGGCTGGGCAGGGTGCACTGAAACACGGCATCTCATCTCCCTTAGTCTCCATGGTTAAGATTGTGCCATTGACTGCATTCCTCCCGTCACATTTAAGAGCACAGTTAAGAAGTCAAGAACAAGTACTGAAAACTACCCCTAAATTCTCATTATCTTCTTATTCCCATAGAGAGCACGAATTGGTTAAAATACAGCCACTTCTACGCTAAGATTATATCCTACCACACGAGTGCTAAAAACCTCCAAAATTGTACTCACCAGAGGCTCCAAAGAAGACCTATGACTGAATATCACGAAGATAGCAGCACGGTGGTAGAGACTCCTTTTATAAGGACCAGGCAGCTCCACCCAGAGGGAACATCCCAGATCTGGCATGATGCACTTGTTTCCCACCCCAAATACCATGTGCTTGCGATCTCAAAAATAAATTGCCACACTCATGCTGATATCACAAAGCTCCACTGCCCGTGGACGTCCTCACCCTTCACTGAGGGAGTGCAGAGTGAGTCACTCCATACATTGTCTCAAAGCCCCAGTGCCAATGTCATGCACCAGTTAGGAAATATGAGGAATTCTTTGACAATGCTACTGCTCCTCCATGGTTAAGATTGTGCTTCCCACATTCCCCAGCTCCCTATGCATCTGGTATGGAAAACTTACTACCCCATTCCATTTCACCTTCAGCACCCAGCTTTGTCTCCCTCAATGGTAATGACTAAGCTTTACTAAATGCACATATCTTAACCCTTACCCATAGTTTTTCTAAATTCCCCTTATACCCTGTTCTACTGATCTCTGGGCTTTTCTTGACACTTAAATGACTTAATCATGGCCACAAAGTCTATCATGATTTTCCAGTACTAACAGTCTCGTTTCAGTTGTGTTTTCACATGGCTCCATAATGGACTTGAACAGGACAACATGATCCTGCAGGTTTCTCAGCCATAAGCTCATAGGCTGGGGCCCCGTTCATGAAACTACTTTTGCTGCCCCACGACCACGAGTCATTTGTGGTCTAGCATTGTTTGTTGCTGTTCAGTTGCTCATTCGTGTCCGACTCTTTGCGACCCCACGGACTGCAGCATGCCAGACTTCCTTGTCCTTCCCTATCTCCCAGAGTTTGCTCAAACTCATGTCCATTGACTCAGTGATGGTTGGATGTTTTCATCCAACCATTTCATCCTCTGTCGTCCCCTTCCCCTCCTGCCTTCAATATTTCCCAGCATCAATGTGTTTTCCAATGGGTTGGCTCTTCACATCAGGAGGCCAAAATATTGGAGCTTCGGCTTCAATATCAGTCCTTCCAGTGAATATTCAGAGTTGATTTCCTTTAGGAGTGACTGGTTTGATCTCCTTGCTGTCCAAGGGGCTCTCATGTGTCTTCTCCAGCACCACCGTTCAAAAGCATCAGTTCTTCAGTGCTCAGCCTTCTTTATGGTCCAACTCTGACATCTATACATGACTACTAGAAAAACTGTAACTTTGTGTATAGGGACCTTTGTCAACAAAGTGATGTCTCTGCTTTCTGATACACTGTCTAGGTTTGGTATAGTTTTCTTCCCACGAGCAAGCGCCTTTTAATTTCATGAGTGCAGTCTCAGTCCTCGGTGATTTTGGAGCTCAAGAAAATAAAGTGTGTCACTGTATTCATTTTTCCCCCCATCTGTTTCCCATGAAGTGATGGGATCGAATGCTATGATCTTAGTTTTTTGAATGTAGAGTTTTAAGCCAACTTTTTCACTTTCCTCTTTCACTTTCATCAAGAAGATCTTTAGTTCATCTTTGCTTTCTGCCCTAAGGGAGGTGTCATCTCCATACCTGAGGTTATTGATATTTCTCCTGGCAATCTTGGTTCCAGCTTGTGCTTCATCCAGCCCAGCATTTTGTATGATGTACTCTGCATATAAGTTAAATAAGCGGGGTGACAATATACTGCCTTTACTTACTCCTTTCCCTATTTTGAACCAGTTCATTTTTCCATGTCCAGTTCTTACTGTTGTTTGTTGGTTTGCTGCTTCCCCATCTACTAGAAACCCAAATTCCTCTCATCTCATTATCTTCAAAATTGTCTCAGTATCTGGACTGTATCCATTTAGAAGCTTTTCCACTAGTACCCCACAGATATCTTGTGCTAATTTACACTACAGTTGTTAATTCAGCAAACTCTATCAGGCCCTTTTTGGAAATGACATTTGGTGTGTTTTCAGACTTTCTTAATACACCCAGGGAATGAAGATCCATCAACCATTCATTCCACCAGTCAATCATTGGGTATTTTTCCCTAAATAAATAAATGATGGGTGACATAGAATCCATTGGTAATTTATTAGTATCATTTGTTGAACCACAGTATAATAATGATAAAGTAAATAAATCATACACTTACTTGATGTATTAATAATAATAAGTAAGGAAACATTATGATAATAGGTAAATCACACTTCAGCTAATAATTTGCACTCTGCTTTCCAGGGAAAACTTGAGTGCTTTGACTATGCAGACATCCATGCACACCAGTACTATGTGACATTAAATATTTCCCAACCTCCCTGAAGATCAGTTTATTTACACAGTTGTAATTGGAGATAAAAACTATACCTGTCTTAAAATTTTGCTATGAAAACAGCAAAATGCCTAATATAAGGCACATTACATGATCGGTCCTATGGAAATATGAGCCCCCATATATGCGATAAGGGGTAAATTTCCAAAATATATAAGAAACTTCTACAACATAATAGCAAAAAATTTAGCAGCCTGTATTTCAAATATGCAAGGGACTTGAATAGAGTTCTGTTTACATAGACATATTGAAAAGGAGTTTAATATCGCTACTGATCATCAGGGATACGAAAATCAAGCACACAATGACATATCACTTCACACCTGTTAGAATGACTGTAATCAGAAAAATAAGAAATCCTAGCGAAAGTTGGTGAGGTTGTGAAGAAAATAAGGATACTTTTACCTGTTCGTGGGATGGTAAATGGTTCAACCGTTATGAAAAGTATGAAGGTTACTCAAAAGTTAAAAAATAGAAGACAGAACTACCATATGTATATTACCCATTCACATTAGTGTATTTATCCAAGTTAATTTAAATCAGGATCTCCAAGACATATTAGCACTTTCAAGTTCACTGCAGCAATAGCCAAGATGTGTTAACAACCTAAACTAAATGTCCATCATCAGATGAATGGATAAATAAACTGTAGTATATACATACAATGGATTATTATTCGTCCTTAAAAAGAAGGAAATCCTGTCATGAGACAACATGGATCAACCTGGAAGACATTATGCCAAGAGAAGTAAGCCAGACACAGGGGGACAAATCCTGCATGAATTCCCTTATATGAGGTATTGAAAACGATCAAACTCATGGAAGTAAAAGGGCACATGGGCATATGCCCAGAGTAAATTGTGATTCAAGAGACAAATGTACCCCAGTGTTCATTGTGTACAGCCGCTATGGAGAACAGTATGGAGATCCTTAAAAAACTAGGAATAAAACTACCATATGGCCCAGCAATCCCTAGGGATACTTCTCTGGGCATATGCCCTGAGAAAATTGCAATTCAAAAAGGCTTATGTACTCCAGTGTTCATTGCATCACTGGTTCCAACAGCCAGGATGTGGAAGCAACCTAGATGTCCGTCAACAAATGAATGGGTAAAGAAGTTGTTGTACATATATACAATGGAATGTCAGTCGGCCATTAAAAGGAGCAGATAGGAGTTCAGTTTAACTGAGGTGGACAAATCTAAAGCCTGTTAAACAGAGTGAATCAGTCAGAAAGAGAAAAACAAATATCACATTTTGACACATATATATGAAATCTAAAAAAGTGGTGCCCATGAACCTATTTGCAGAGCAGGAATAGAAATGCAGATGTAGAGTACAGGACTTCTGGGCACAGAAAGAGAAAGAGAGGGCAGGATGAACTGAGAGAGTAGCCTCGAAATATATGCATTGCCAGGTGTGAAAGAGATGGCCAAAGGAAAGTTGCTGAACAGCACAGGGAGCTCAGCCTTGTGCTCTGTGATGATCTAGAGGGATGGGACGGGGGGCCATGGGGTGAAAGTGAGGCTCAAGGTGGAGGGGATATATGTGTACTTAAAGCTGATCCACATTATTGTACGGCAGAAAGCAGCACAACATTGTGGAGCAGTTATCCTCCAATGAAAAATAAATTTCAAAAGAAGAAATGTGAACTCTTCAGTTCAGTTCAGTTCAGTTCAGTCGCTCAGTCGTGTCCGACTCTTTGCGACCCCATGAATCGCAGCACGCCTGGCCTCCCTGTCCATCACCCACTCCCGGAGTTCACTCAGACTCACGTCTAAAAGGCAGCAAAACTAATACGGATTATGAATAACTGCTCACAGTAACTAGATAATGTGAACCGTGCCCCGAAATGTGATTACAATAGGATTGTTTAGAGTGAGGGCCCCCTCCCTAAGACCCTTGCCCAGCTCTCCTCTGTCTCCAAGCTGACATCACTACTAATTCAAAGGCTTCGGTCTGAAAGCAATTTCAGAATCCACACCTTCTT
Organism: Capra hircus; assembly: GCF_001704415.2. Classification (NCBI taxonomy): domain Eukaryota; kingdom Metazoa; phylum Chordata; class Mammalia; order Artiodactyla; family Bovidae; genus Capra; species Capra hircus. The sequence continues at coordinate 6,271 of NW_017216710.1, read as the reverse complement.
ACTAGTAAGAAAGGTCCTGCCACTGCCTGAGGGAATATTTCATGCCTTGTGCTCTCTCCTGAAAGAAGGCTGCGTGGTGTATGCAATGTTTCTTGATTGGGTTGGTGTGGTACAGGGGAAAAAAAAAAAAAAAGGAAATCAGTGACATAACCTGGGCATTTGGAAAGGTAGGAACTTCTTTAGATTAAGCCCTGGTCCTGATCACTTTCTCAGTATCTCAGTGAACCAAAATGAGGACAGCTGTTCCTCTGAGAATCCAAAGTGGGGTAACCAAGATCACTGTTAGGAAACAGACATCTTTCAGGGATCCCAGAAGGAACAGGGATGTCTTGGGATGGGTCAGGTTTTTTCACGACATTTTTTCTTTTTTTTTTTCACGTTGAAGTGTTAGGAACTAGTTGGGGCCTGCTGGAGCAAGAGAATTATCTAAGGAACATGTGACTTAGAACAGTTCTACCACCTTAATTATTTTTATTGTCACTATATATATTTTTACTTTATAATAAATAAATTTATTTATTTTAATTGGAGGCTAATTACTTTATAATATTGTATTGGTTTTGCCATACATCAACATGAATCCACCACTGGTATACACATGTTCCCCATCCTGAACCCTCCTCCCACCTCCCTCCCTGTGCCATCCCTCTGGGTCATCCCAGTGCAGCAGCCCCAAGCATTCTGTATCATGCATTGAACCTGGACTGGTGATTCATTTCATATATGATATTATACATGCTTCAATGCCATACTGTCTTAATGACTGTGGCTTTGTAGTAGAGCCTGAAGTCAGGCAGGTTGATTCCTCCAGTTTCTTTAGATAGATATATTCCTAAGTATTTTATTATTCTCGTTGCAATGGTGAATGGAATTATTTCCTTAATTTCCTGTTTCTATTTTCTCATTATAGTGTATAGGAATGCAAGCCAAAGCAATCTTGAGAAAGAAGAGTGGAACTAAAGGAAAGAAATCAAAGAGGACACTAATAGATGAAGAAATGTACCATGTTCATGGATGGGAAGAATCAATATAGTGAAAATGAGTATACTACCCAAAGCAATCTATAGATTCAATGCAATCCCTATCAAGCTACCAACAGTATTTTTCACAGAGCTAGAACAATAATTTCACAGTTTCTATGGAAATACAAAAAACCTCGAATAGCCAAAGCAATCTTGAGAAAGGAGAATGGAACTGGAGGAATCAACCTGCCTGACTTCAGGCTCTACTACAAAGCCACAGTCATTAAGACAGTATGGCATTGAAGCATGTATAATATCATATATGAAATGAATCACCAGTCCAGGTTCAATGCATGATACAGAATGCTTGGGGCTGCTGCACTGGGATGACCCAGAGGGATGGCACAGGGAGGGAGGTGGGAGGAGGGTTCAGGATGGGGAACATGTGTATACCAGTGGTGGATTCATGTTGATGTATGGCAAAACCAATACAATATTATAAAGTAATTAGCCTCCAATTAAAATAAATAAATTTATTTATTATAAAGTAAAAATATATATAGTGACAATAAAAATAATTAAGGTGGTAGAACTGTTCTAAGTCACATGTTCCTTAGATAATTCTCTTGCTCCAGCAGGCCCCAACTAGTTCCTAACACTTCAACGTGAAAAAAAAAAGAAAAAATGTCGTGAAAAAACCTGACCCATCCCAAGACATCCCTGTTCCTTCTGGGATCCCTGAAAGATGTCTGTTTCCTAACAGTGATCTTGGTTACCCCACTTTGGATTCTCAGAGGAACAGCTGTCCTCATTTTGGTTCACTGAGATACTGAGAAAGTGATCAGGACCAGGGCTTAATCTAAAGAAGTTCCTACCTTTCCAAATGCCCAGGTTATGTCACTGATTTCTTTTTTTTTTTTTTTCCCCTGTACCACACCAACCCAATCAAGAAACATTGCATACACCACGCAGCCTTCTTTCAGGAGAGAGCACAAGGCATGAAATATTCCCTCAGGCAGTGGCAGGACCTTTCTTACTAGTAAGAAGGTGTGGATTCTGAAATTGCTTTCAGACCGAAGCCTTTGAATTAGTAGTGATGTCAGCTTGGAGACAGAGGAGAGCTGGGCAAGGGTCTTAGGGAGGGGGCCCTCACTCTAAACAATCCTATTGTAATCACATTTCGGGGCACGGTTCACATTATCTAGTTACTGTGAGCAGTTATTCATAATCCGTATTAGTTTTGCTGCCTTTTAGACGTGAGTCTGAGTGAACTCCGGGAGTGGGTGATGGACAGGGAGGCCAGGCGTGCTGCGATTCATGGGGTCGCAAAGAGTCGGACACGACTGAGCGACTGAACTGAACTGAACTGAACTGAAGAGTTCACATTTCTTCTTTTGAAATTTATTTTTCATTGGAGGATAACTGCTCCACAATGTTGTGCTGCTTTCTGCCGTACAATAATGTGGATCAGCTTTAAGTACACATATATCCCCTCCACCTTGAGCCTCACTTTCACCCCATGGCCCCCCGTCCCATCCCTCTAGATCATCACAGAGCACAAGGCTGAGCTCCCTGTGCTGTTCAGCAACTTTCCTTTGGCCATCTCTTTCACACCTGGCAATGCATATATTTCGAGGCTACTCTCTCAGTTCATCCTGCCCTCTCTTTCTCTTTCTGTGCCCAGAAGTCCTGTACTCTACATCTGCATTTCTATTCCTGCTCTGCAAATAGGTTCATGGGCACCACTTTTTTAGATTTCATATATATGTGTCAAAATGTGATATTTGTTTTTCTCTTTCTGACTGATTCACTCTGTTTAACAGGCTTTAGATTTGTCCACCTCAGTTAAACTGAACTCCTATCTGCTCCTTTTAATGGCCGACTGACATTCCATTGTATATATGTACAACAACTTCTTTACCCATTCATTTGTTGACGGACATCTAGGTTGCTTCCACATCCTGGCTGTTGGAACCAGTGATGCAATGAACACTGGAGTACATAAGCCTTTTTGAATTGCAATTTTCTCAGGGCATATGCCCAGAGAAGTATCCCTAGGGATTGCTGGGCCATATGGTAGTTTTATTCCTAGTTTTTTAAGGATCTCCATACTGTTCTCCATAGCGGCTGTACACAATGAACACTGGGGTACATTTGTCTCTTGAATCACAATTTACTCTGGGCATATGCCCATGTGCCCTTTTACTTCCATGAGTTTGATCGTTTTCAATACCTCATATAAGGGAATTCATGCAGGATTTGTCCCCCTGTGTCTGGCTTACTTCTCTTGGCATAATGTCTTCCAGGTTGATCCATGTTGTCTCATGACAGGATTTCCTTCTTTTTAAGGACGAATAATAATCCATTGTATGTATATACTACAGTTTATTTATCCATTCATCTGATGATGGACATTTAGTTTAGGTTGTTAACACATCTTGGCTATTGCTGCAGTGAACTTGAAAGTGCTAATATGTCTTGGAGATCCTGATTTAAATTAACTTGGATAAATACACTAATGTGAATGGGTAATATACATATGGTAGTTCTGTCTTCTATTTTCTAACTTTTGAGTAACCTTCATACTTTTCATAACGGTTGAACCATTTACCATCCCACGAACAGGTAAAAGTATCCTTATTTTCTTCACAACCTCACCAACTTTCGCTAGGATTTCTTATTTTTCTGATTACAGTCATTCTAACAGGTGTGAAGTGATATGTCATTGTGTGCTTGATTTTCGTATCCCTGATGATCAGTAGCGATATTAAACTCCTTTTCAATATGTCTATGTAAACAGAACTCTATTCAAGTCCCTTGCATATTTGAAATACAGGCTGCTAAATTTTTTGCTATTATGTTGTAGAAGTTTCTTATATATTTTGGAAATTTACCCCTTATCGCATATATGGGGGCTCATATTTCCATAGGACCGATCATGTAATGTGCCTTATATTAGGCATTTTGCTGTTTTCATAGCAAAATTTTGAGACAGGTATAGTTTTTATCTCCAATTACAACTGTGTAAATAAACTGATCTTCAGGGAGGTTGGGAAATATTTAATGTCACATAGTACTGGTGTGCATGGATGTCTGCATAGTCAAAGCACTCAAGTTTTCCCTGGAAAGCAGAGTGCAAATTATTAGCTGAAGTGTGATTTACCTATTATCATAATGTTTCCTTACTTATTATTATTAATACATCAAGTAAGTGTATGATTTATTTACTTTATCATTATTATACTGTGGTTCAACAAATGATACTAATAAATTACCAATGGATTCTATGTCACCCATCATTTATTTATTTAGGGGAAAAATACCCAATGATTGACTGGTGGAATGAATGGTTGATGGATCTTCATTCCCTGGGTGTATTAAGAAAGTCTGAAAACACACCAAATGTCATTTCCAAAAAGGGCCTGATAGAGTTTGCTGAATTAACAACTGTAGTGTAAATTAGCACAAGATATCTGTGGGGTACTAGTGGAAAAGCTTCTAAATGGATACAGTCCAGATACTGAGACAATTTTGAAGATAATGAGATGAGAGGAATTTGTGGGGGAAGCAGCAAACCAACAAACAACAGTAAGAACTGGACATGGAAAAATGAACTGGTTCAAAATAGGGAAAGGAGTAAGTAAAGGCAGTATATTGTCACCCCGCTTATTTAACTTATATGCAGAGTACATCATACAAAATGCTGGGCTGGATGAAGCACAAGCTGGAACCAAGATTGCCAGGAGAAATATCAATAACCTCAGGTATGGAGATGACACCTCCCTTAGGGCAGAAAGCAAAGATGAACTAAAGATCTTCTTGATGAAAGTGAAAGAGGAAAGTGAAAAAGTTGGCTTAAAACTCTACATTCAAAAAACTAAGATCATAGCATTCGATCCCATCACTTCATGGGAAACAGATGGGGGGAAAAATGAATACAGTGACACACTTTATTTTCTTGAGCTCCAAAATCACCGAGGACTGAGACTGCACTCATGAAATTAAAAGGCGCTTGCTCGTGGGAAGAAAACTATACCAAACCTAGACAGTGTATCAGAAAGCAGAGACATCACTTTGTTGACAAAGGTCCCTATACACAAAGTTACAGTTTTTCTAGTAGTCATGTATAGATGTCAGAGTTGGACCATAAAGAAGGCTGAGCACTGAAGAACTGATGCTTTTGAACGGTGGTGCTGGAGAAGACACATGAGAGCCCCTTGGACAGCAAGGAGATCAAACCAGTCACTCCTAAAGGAAATCAACTCTGAATATTCACTGGAAGGACTGATATTGAAGCCGAAGCTCCAATATTTTGGCCTCCTGATGTGAAGAGCCAACCCATTGGAAAACACATTGATGCTGGGAAATATTGAAGGCAGGAGGGGAAGGGGACGACAGAGGATGAAATGGTTGGATGAAAACATCCAACCATCACTGAGTCAATGGACATGAGTTTGAGCAAACTCTGGGAGATAGGGAAAGGACAAGGAAGTCTGGCATGCTGCAGTCCGTGGGGTCGCAAAGAGTCGGACACGAATGAGCAACTGAACAGCAACAAACAATGCTAGACCACAAATGACTCGTGGTCGTGGGGCAGCAAAAAGTAGTTTCATGAACGGGGCCCCCAGCCTATGAGCTTATGGCTGAGAAACCTGCAGGATCATGTTGTCCTGTTCAAGTCCATTATGGAGCCATGTGAAAACACAACTGAAACGAGACTGTTAGTACTGGAAAATCATGATAGACTTTGTGGCCATGATTAAGTCATTTAAGTGTCAAGAAAAGCCCAGAGATCAGTAGAACAGGGTATAAGGGGAATTTAGAAAAACTATGGGTAAGGGTTAAGATATGTGCATTTAGTAAAGCTTAGTCATTACCATTGAGGGAGACAAAGCTGGGTGCTGAAGGTGAAATGGAATGGGGTAGTAAGTTTTCCATACCAGATGCATAGGGAGCTGGGGAATGTGGGAAGCACAATCTTAACCATGGAGGGAGCAGTAGCATTGTCAAAGAATTCCTCATATTTCCTAACTGGTGCATGACATTGGCACTGGGGCTTTGAGACAATGTATGGAGTGACTCACTCTGCACTCCCTCAGTGAAGGGTGAGGACGTCCACGGGCAGTGGAGCTTTGTGATATCAGCATGAGTGTGGCAATTTATTTTTGAGATCGCAAGCACATGGTATTTGGGGTGGGAAACAAGTGCATCATGCCAGATCTGGGATGTTCCCTCTGGGTGGAGCTGCCTGGTCCTTATAAAAGGAGTCTCTACCACCGTGCTGCTATCTTCGTGATATCTCAGTCATA